>NC_084628.1:47612133-47687133 GCF_033978795.1 Nerophis ophidion
TGCTCCAAAACCTGTATGTACCTTTCAGCATTAATGGTGCCTTCACAGGTGTGTAAGTTACCCATGCCCTAGGCACTAATACACCCCTCATATAGCTCGGTTGGTAGAGCGGGAGTGCCAGCAACTTGAGGGTTGCAGGTTCGATTCCCGCTTGTGCCATCCTAGTCACTGCCGTTGTGTCCTTGGGCAAGACACTTTACCCACCTGCTCCCAGTGCCACCCACACTGCTTTAAATGTAACTTAGATATTGGGTTTCACTATGTAAAGCGCTTTGAGTCACTAGAGAAAAGCGCTATATAAATATAATTAACTTCACTTCACAAATTCTGGCTTTTCAACTTTGCGCCTAGAACAGTCTGGATGTTTTCTTTTCTCTTTGTTCCGGACAAAACTACGTCCAGTTTTTTTTTAAAAAACAATTTGAAATGTGGACTCGTCAGACCACATAACACTTTTTCACTTTGCATCAGTCCATCTTAGTTCCCGGGTGTTGTTGATAAATGGCTTTCGCTTTGCGTAGCAGAGGTTTAACTTGCACTTACAGATGTAGCGACACACTGTAGTTACTGACAGTGGTTTTTTGAAGTGTTCTCCAGCCCATGTGGTGATATCCTTTACACACTGATGTCGCTTGTTGATACAGTACTGCCAAGGTCACCAGCATTCAATGTTGTGTGCAGTGATTTCCCCAGATTCTCTAAACCTTTTGATGATATCACGGACTGTAGATGGTTGAAATCCCTACATTTTGTCCAATAGCTGGTTGAGAAATGTTGTTCTTAAACAATTTGCTCACACATTTGTTCACAAAGTGGTGACACTCGCCCCCATCCTTGTTTGTGAATGACTGAGCATTTCATGGACATTACAGTCTTCCTATTACTGAAAACCGCCTCTTTAAAATTGTGCTGAAAGTAGGGAATTGTCCCTAAGCGCAAACTTGCCAAACATATCAGGTTTTTGGCATTAAATGGACCCTGGAACAGCAGGATTGGTTCCCTTCAGGACATCTTTAAAGTGAGTTTGGTCCGGCGGTCTGATCCATCGGAATTATTTTGCCTCAATAGTGGTTATTTCTTTGAACAACAAAAACATGGACATCCACCTAAATTAAAGGCAAGGAGAGAACAAGAAACAATTTGATTTGAGCTATTTATCAAATTTAATTAAACCCCACAAAAAGGTAAATGAAAAACAATAACTCACAGCAGGGTTTAATTGGAATTACTCTGCAACAAGTTACACCTTTGAAGGCTGGAATCAGCGGATCACAAAAAGTGTTGTTTCAGTCTCCAAAAGAGCTGTTAGACATTGTTGTATTGTTTCCCATCTCTTGGTCCCCACCCCAGTATGTTTTGTACTTTTATTTTATATTTTGGCAGATCTGTCACAGCCTTTTTTTCATTTTAACCGTACTCTCTCTGTCACCCTTTGCCAACAGTGTGTGATAAACTATTTCTGGCAGTGGAACTAGCACATTTTTTCATATGACAGGAGCATGGCACTTGTTTAAGAAACTACACTAGATGCTACGTAGTTGGGGTTACTGGACTTACTTTCTCCATTTCAAATTCCAACCACATTGTGGACTTATTTTTTTAAAGTACAGTAAAGTAAGAGATGGGTACTAAATTTGGTACCTTTGCAGGAAATGTAGTCTTTGTTAGAATAATTATACAAAAATCTGGGGAAATCAGTGTGTAAAGGATATCACCACATGGGCTGGAGAACACTTCAAAAAACCACTGTCAGTAACTACAGTTTTTTGCTACATCTGTAAGTGCAAGTTAAACCTCTACTACGCAAAGCGAAAGCCATTTATCAACAACACCCGGGAACGCCGCCGGCTTTGCTGGTCCCGGGCTCATCTAAGATGGACTGATGCAAAGTGAAAAAGTGTTCTGTGGTGTGCAGTGATTTCCCCAGATTATACAAAAAGTTTCCGTCTTCAGAAACTTCCGGCGAGCAGACAGAAGACTTGTCCAAGCTCGATCCAGGACCAGTCCAAGCCCGAGGCATCTTTTTCTTTTGTGTTAATGTGACCAAAAACAATGGCTGTTTACACACCCCCCATTCCTTTAGAACAGGGGTCTCAAACTCAATTTACCCGGGGGCCACTGGATGTAGAGTCTGGGTGAGGCTGGGCCGCAAGCAAAATATTTGTATTTGATTTTTTTGCACACTCCTCAAAATTGTATTCCTTGTGCACCACAACTTTCTCTGAGCAAATAAGACACGTCGGTAAAAAGAAATATTGCATCTCCCACTTTTCCTAGAATTGTCTTTGCTCGTCACTAACCTTTCTCCTCACCGCCGGTTTTGAAAAAGACATGTTTGGGGTTGTGGAATATATTCGTAATTAGCCGACGTACGGAGAATAATGTTATTTCCGCAATGTGTGTCGTTCCGCTTTTCCTCCCTACAGCAACATGGCGGTCGGCAGATAATAGTAAAGTACCGGGATAGCGAGGGCAAAAAAGTGAGGGCTCCCGGAATGTTATCTGCCGTCATACAGAAATATATGTCGTGTTCATCATGTGAGGCAATGCAAATTAAACAATTAAAAATAAAAATAAAATAACGGTTTGATTTGGTCCAGGATATCAGCGACTGTTATTACTGGCAGCCAGGCACGTAAGAAAACCCTCATCTCCAAGGCAACGTCTCTGTCACTTTCACTCATTTGCCGCTTTTCCACTAATGCAGGGGTAGGCAACCCAGAACGTTGAAAGAGTCATTTTGGACCCAAATAACACAAGCGGCCTTCATATAAAACTTGCGGGCCACACTAACATTACACTGTCATATTAAGGTGGGGGCTGCAAAATACCGTCTCGCAGGCCGCAACTGGCCCCCGGGCCGCGTGTTTGAGACCCCTGCTTTAGAAATAGCTGTTATAAAAACAGGAAGTATCCAAATAAAAGAGGAAACTTGAACATTTTTCGTTAGAGCATGGGTGACACTGTAAGGGGTTACAGGGTGACACGTTTCTACTCAATTGAGTCAAATTTGAATCCTGTCTCTGTTTATTTCCTTGCTTCTTGTCTGTTTTAATACATGTCATTGATGTTTAAACCTGGCAGTCCTGATTTTTAAAAATGCATTTTGGCGCTGGTGAGGCACCACTTAATGCTGATTGATTGATTGAATGGGAAGCTTATTGACATCTTCAATAATTGAATCCATGTAATGCTTTAAAAAGGCGAATGGATGGCACAAAAAGCAAAAAGGTTTGTTTCCATGGTGGTCCATTGTTAACATTGATGGAAATGTTCCTCCTTTTTTTAATGTTCCTCTTCTCATAGGTGCTCACATCCCTTGAAACTTAAATCTACTAGTTGAGGGACAGCTCTTATTACACTCTTGATGGGACACTCTCAAAAAGGTCATTTTATGCAAAACAAACTTTTTTTTTAACTTATTGGTATCTGATATATATTACCAAAAATCTTCGACAAAACTGTTATTTAAACATGAAAATGTAGCTTCTCCCCTGAATGCAAGTGCTCCTAAAAAAGGAATACAACTTCTGTATTTTTACAAGATCTGGCAAGACACCAACACAGTAGGCATGTTTTTTATTATTGTAGTTAAATCATGTTTGTCCTTTTTGTGTTGAGCAGTTTAAAAAAGCACAACGTTTAAAATCCATTTCATTAAAGCAAATTAAGCGTCCAGTCATAGTGTTAAAACTTGAAAATGATATATACACTAACACACATTATATATATATATATATATATATATATATATATATATATATATATATATATATATATATATATATATATAAAAGTTGAGGTTTCTGTGGTTTATCCGTTATACAGTGTTCAATACCAGGGTAGATTTATAAATGAGGCACTTTTTGCATCTATTGCATGTTTAGTACCGCACCGGTGGCGGTTAAATAACTTTTATTATATTTATCGATTTCGTTATATTTATTGGAAAACATTCGATAAATATATTACGCATTTTTGTTGCCGCTCCGGTGGCGGTTAAAGAACTATTATTATTTATCGACGTCGATGTATTTATCGGAAAACAATCGATAAATATATCAAAAGTTCTTTAACCGCCACCCGTGCGGCAACAAAAATGCGATACGGACAAAATGTGCCCCATTAATAAAATTCCCTGACGAGTAGGGAAACCTGTGAAACAGGCTTGTAGGGATGATATAGCCTATACATTGGGACGGCGTGGCGCAGTGGAAGAGTGGCTGTGCGCAACCCGAGGGTCACTGGTTCAAATCCCACCTAGAACCAACCTCGTCACGTCTGTTGTGTCCTGAGCAAGACACTTCACGCTTGCTCCTGATGGGTGCTGGTTAGCGCTTTGCGTGGAAACTCCCTCCATGTGTGTGTGAATGTGTGTGTGAATGGGTAAATGTGGAAGTAGTGTCAAAGCGCTTTGAGTACCTTGAAGGTAGAAAAGCGCAATACAAGTACAACCCATTTATTTATTTATTTGTCAAAGTTAGTTAGTGACAAACCCCAAGATGCAGAGATGGAGGCAGGCATGGAGTGAGAAAACATGATTGAATTCAAATATTAGAACAAGAACAAACCAAAGGGGTACAACCAAAAGCGCGCACGAGGCAGATAGCAAACTAAGGGAGCTAGCATGGGAGCTACAAAATAAAAGGAGCTTAACTTGGAAGCCAACAAAAACAAAAAGGGTCTGGCGTGGAATCTAGCGGGTAGCGAGCAGGAAAAGAGAAATCGTAACGTGTAGTACAAAACAAACTGGAAGCAGGGAACAAAAAACAGTAAGCTACAAACATCTAACGGATATAGCTTACCGCTACGCTGCAAATACAAGACACGGCACGACATGACAGGAACGACAAGAGTGACATCGACAGGATAATACACCAGCACTGACTGGGGGGACAAAAGCAGGTACAAATGGGAGCGGGCTGATTGACAACAGGTGTGGCCAGGTGCCAATCAGCCGCAGCTGAGGAGAAAAAGCGCACAGGGAAAAAAACAGGAAACAGACAAAATAAGAGCGCTGACAGGAACTAAAAACAGGAAATACTAAACACACACAGAGGAAAAACTAAAACACAAACAAACTGTCAGTTGCAAGCCTGACTATATATATATATATATATATATATATATATATATATATATATATATATATATATATATATATATATATATTATTGTATGTATGCATCTATATGTGTATATATGTATATTTACTGTAGATTGATATATAACATTTGTTGCATTATCAATAAGTATTTAAGGGTAAAATATATGCAATATAATGGAGTACATTTTTTTTCTGTCAAAATAGAACATTTAAACCCATTCAGTCAGAGATATGACCCACTTTACTGACACACATTATTTCCCAGCTCTAGCCCCCATGTCTGAGTTTGACACCTATGCTCTGGAGTTAAACTGATCTAGATTTTCTTATTTACCCAGGTGGTGAACTGGCACACCGATTCGGTTTGGTGTCAAACGTGTTTCCTCTGTAATCCATCCATGTTCCGCTTGCATGGGCGACGCTCACACCAACACTCGCTCACATACTCATGCGGGGGTCCTTCGACGTCACGGCGCCAGCCTCTCCCGTGATGTTACTTGCGTCTATGTCAGGGGTCGGGAACATTTTTGGCTGAGAGAGCCATGAAAGCCAAATATTTTAAAATGTATTTCCGTGAGAGCCGTATAATATTTTTAACACTAAATTCCGTCACATTTTGTTGACGAACCCCAAGATGCAGACGGTGGCAGGAATTGAATAAGAAAACATGATTTTATTTAAATACTAAAACAAGGGTACTAACAAAAAGGTGCGCACGAGGCGGATAACAAACTAGACTATGAACAAAACACTTATTGTGAGAAGAAGGAACTATGGCATGAGCAGAGTGAACAAAAGTAGGCACAGCTACAACGAAGTATTAATGACATTGACGGGTAGTGGTGACAAACAACCGGTAGGAGCGACTATAATCCAGCCCTGACCGGAAGACAAATCAGGTAAAAATGGGAGCGGGCTGATTGACACCAGGTGTGGCGAGCTGAGGGGAAACAGCGCTCAGGGAGAAAGACAGGAAACAGACAAAATAAGAGCGCTGACAGGAAACAATCAATCAATCAATCAATGTTTACTTATATAGCCCTAAATCACTAGTGTCTCAAAGGGCTGCACAAACAAGGCCGTTTTAGTAACGCTTTTAATGTGTGACTCAAAGGAGAGAGTTGGGTCAAAGATAACACCCAGATTCTTTACCGTGTCGCCTTGTTTAATTGTTTGGTTGTCAAATGTTAGAGTTGTATCATTAAATAGAGGTCTGTGTCTAGTAGCACCAATAATCAGCATTTCCGTTTTTTTTGGCGTCGAGTTGCAAAAAGTTAGCGGACATCCATTGTTTAATTTCATTAAGACACGCCTCCAGCTGACAAACAGCTGACAAAGACAGGAAAAACTAAAATATGGCCACACTGTCAGGGACAAACTTGACAATACAACTGTCAGGTTCAAACACTGATGACATCTATTAAACAGACAAGAAGCAAGGAATTTAACAGAGACAGGATTCAATTTAGATCAATGAGGAGAAACCCGTAGACCTGTACCCTTGTACAGTGTCGTCCCACGCTCTGACAAAAGAATCCAACGCCTTCTCTTTCATTTCGACTTTCCCCGATTACAACAACTAAATGCGTGCATCTCCTATTCTTTATAATAACATTGTTATTCTGAAGCTAACCAATAATAAATACTTTTGTCCATTAATGTGACTTCTTGAACAGGTGCGGTGGATGGATTGAAATGCATGAGAATGTTTTCAATTTTGAAGGTTATTTTCAACACTGTGATTACCAGCGGAATTATGAATTACTTATCGTATTAAGCAACGTCAGCTAAGATTTATCTGAGAGCCAGATGCAGTCATCAAAAGAGCCACATCTGGCTCGAGAGCCATAGGTTCCCTACCCCTGCTCTATGGGAAGAGACCTCACCCCACTCTTGCTCCCTTGCTGCGTCGCCAGGTTTGCTGACATTACACACGGTTCACGGGATCGTAAACGGGCGTCGTCCTTGCCTCCGGTACAACCTCTGGCAACTCGGGGGGGGGGGGGTCCAGCCACCCACCGGTGACTAATCTGCACCCATATTTTCAAGCCATTCCTGCTTTTTTTGTACCTCTTTCAATTATTGCTATGCAGTTTTGTGTCACTTATCCGGAAGTTTGCTTATCTCCAAAATATATTTTTTCTGTTCTTAAAGATTGTAGTAGTTCTCAGTCTATTGTATTCAAACAAGAGGATCGAGACAAAACCACTCTTTGAACGAAGAATAGCACTGGTACTCAAAGTATGAGCTGTTATCAGAAATATATAAAATACATTTAAGGGTTTCCCCTCCTCTCCTCTTCAAGGTCATCCAAAGGCAGATTGTTGCGATCCGTGACTCGGATCTTCACATGTTTATTTATCCATCGTTGTTTCATTCTCTTCTGACCCACTTACTTCCTGTTTAGTCCGTTACCATGGTTACACATTGATTTCACCCGCTCCTCGTTTTCTACACACACCTGGTTCTCCTTGATTACTCCCTAATATAAGCCTTCCTCTTGTCCTGTTCAGTCTGGGTCCATAAATTTGCTCACATGCAACTGGTGACGACTGCTTCTTTTGGTACGTGTATTCTCACTACCTCATATGCTAAGCCACCTGCCTTTTCTTAGCTCTCATGCTAATTGTTTTGGTTTTTACATTTCTTAGCTCTCATGCTAATTGGTTTTGTTTTTACATTTCTTAGCTCTCATACTAATTGTTTTTGTTTTTACAATTCTTAGCTCTCATGCTAATTGTTTTTGTTTTTACATTTCTTAACTCTCATGCTAATTGTTTTTGTTTTTACATTTTGTGCCATCGTGCCAAGTCTAGTTTTCTGTTTGTATATCCTAGTTCTCATACTAGCGTTTTTTGGTTTGCTTTTTATTAGCTCCGGTATTTCTGTTCAGAGCTCCCTTTTTGTTAAATAAATCTTTTAAGATCTTACCTTTGTTGTGTTCACGTCAACGCATCCTCGAAGGAATCGAACCCGGCACCTCGATGCCAAACAGTCTTCACAAAAATAACTGTTTAATTTTACGTAGTAGTCACTGTGTACTGGCAATTATTATGTAAAACTACTATAACTGTAAAAATATAGATGTAAAAAAAAAAAAAAAGGTAATTCTCTGTTCGGATTTACACATTTTTGATTTGCATGTTACTGGGTGTCTCCCTAAAGACAAGTGGAATTCCTGATAGGCATCTCGAGTGACATCTTTGTCCTAGAACATGTTTGAAAAAGTTAAAGTACCAATGATTGTCACACACACACACAAACTAGGTGTGGTGAAATGTGTCCTCTGCATTTGACACATCCACTTGATCACCCCCTGGGAAGTGAGGGGAGCAGTGGGCAGCAGCGGTGCCGCGCCCGGGAATCATTTATGGTGATTTAACCCCCAATTCCAATTCTTAATGTTAGTTTATTAGGGACCGAATGTCCCTTTGGGACAGAGGACCCTATTTAATTTCTAAGGTTTTAATCTAATTATACCGCCACCTCTTTGAGCTGTAATTTGACCCCCTTAACATGCTTCAAAACTCACCAAATTTGACACACACATCAGAACTGGTAAAAAATTGTGATCTAATCAAAAAACCAAAACTCAAAATTGTGCTCCAGCGCCCCCTAGGAAGAAAACACAGACAAAACTGTCTCTAACTTCCAGTAGGAATGTCGTAGAAACATGAAACAAAAACCACTATGTAGGTCTCAGTTAGACCTATATTTCATACACTCTTACCTCCCAGCTAAAATCAACAGGAAGTTTGCAATTCCCCCTTCAATACAAAAGTTGGCTAAAAAAATGTCACCGAGAAGTAACCATACAGGTACAATCTATTGTCAAAGTACCATATTTTCCGGACCATAGGGCGCACTGCCGATGAATGGTCTATATTCGATCTTTTTTTATATATAAGGCGCACTGGAATATAGTGTGCATTAAAGGAGTCATTATTTGTTTTTTCTAAAAGTAAAAGACTTCCTTGTGGTTTACATAACATGTAATGGTGGTTCTTTGGTCAAAATGTTGCATAGATGATGTTTTACACATCATCTTCAAGCCGCTTTCTGACAGTCGCTTGCGGAAGCGCCGTTTTGTGGGCGGTCTTATTTATGTGGCTCACCTTCGGCGGCGTCTTCTCCCCGTCATCTTTGTTGTCGCGGTGTAGCGTGCAAGGACGAGAGTAGTAGAAGTGTCAAAAGATGGCGCTAACTGTTTTAATGACATTCGGACTTTACTTCAATCAATAACGGGGCAGCATCTCCTCGTCCGCTGGAAATGTGTCCTGTCCGAACGGAACTCCATAATAACTTAAGTTCCATTATATTGCAGCCTACACATATCTCTTATGTTTGACTGCCATCTACTGGTCACACTTATCATTTCACCATGCACCAAATAAAAAATCTTCGAGGTCAGTAAGCAGACCAGAATTAGTCCGTACATTAAGCGCACTGTCGAGGTTTCAGCAAAAAAAATTATTTTAAGTGCGCTTTACAGTCAGGAAAATACGGAATCGGATCAAGACTTATTATCGAATTTTATCTGAGGCTGTCATGATCCGCTGCCCGGATCATAACATATTCTGGTTTTGTTCCGTTTTTGTATCACATCTTGTTAGTGTTTGACTTCCTTAGTTCCTGTTTGTTCGGTTGCCATAGTCACGCATTAGTTTCACCTGCTTCTTGTTTCCGGACTCACACCTGTTTGTAATTACTCTCCTTATTTAAGCCTGCCATTTCAGTTGACTCGCTCTCGCTTCCTAGTTTTTGTTCTATGCAACAAGCGACGACGCTGATTTCCGACTCTGGTAAAAACTCTTTTTGAACTTGCTAGCGTCCGCGCTATCCTTCTTGTTTTCTAGCTCCCATGCTAGCCCTATGTTTGGCCTTTTTATGCCTACTGCAAGTTTTCTGTTCTTAGTTTGTTTTTTAGTGTTAATAAATCATCATTTCTTACCTTTACGCTGTGTCCAAATCCGACTGCATCATGAGAGAACGCACCCGCATCACAATGATGCCAGCGAACCGTCACAGAGGCCAAACAAACGGATCCAGATCGGAAGCCAAAAATGTTAACTGGGACATCCGTACTCTGAAGTCATGTCAGACAATCAATTTCTTGTTAGCATTGGTTCAATCCATGAGTTTCAAACATTGTACACAAACAATAGACACAAACTTTATGGTAAGAATACATTTTGATGGAACATCAGACCGGATCTGGTCACACACTCAGGTATCACTTTGCAAGCATCTAACAGTGGTTGTTTATTTTGACACGATCACTGGCCTGCAATGGGGCCTTTACGATGTGGACATCTCGGGTCGTGTCGGACACTTGCACAGGCAGCTGGGTCTTTGGATCTCGACAGGGCTGAATGGCCTCTGGGAGATGGAGAGTCCGGGGGAAGAACCCTGAAGGCATCCAGCCTGAGGGCTCGCGAGTGTCAAGGCAAGAGACCTCCAGAGTACTCTGGGAGAAACAAGTACAGAGAGAATGGCCTTTGAATGCCAGTGACAAGGGATAAGGTGTTGGCTCAGACACGATGCGTTTACCCTTTTGCAAAGATTAAAAACAGACACCCGGTGCGCCCTTTAGCAGTCACACCGGTATTTTTGTTTCAGACTTTTTGGAGGCTGTGCAATAAGAAAATTAGACACTTGATTGGGCATCTTTTGTGACATGTGGCCCAACCCAATTACCACGATCTTTCATTGCAATTATTATTGGCTTCTGGTATTTTGTTTATTTTCTGTCCGGCACTCTCATGTTTGTTTCATTCCCTGTTTGCCTCCTCTTACCCAGTAATTCTTCCGTCTGAACGGGACAAACTTGTTGCTAGTTGTCAATCAGGGTGCTGTTTATGCGCCCCCGTCCTCTGGATCACTGTGCTTTGTACCTCCATGTTGCCTCGCTTTCCCTATGCCCTTTTTCTGGGTACTTTTCTTGATGCACTGTTTTTTTGGTGTTAAAATACACACCAATTGTTGGGTTCACAACTAACACAATTAATATCAATCAATCTTCATTGGCAGTCACTAGAACGAGTATGACGATCCTCCTGGTAGGGGTGTATCCCTCTATGGAGGATGCCTGTGCGTGACTTAGTTTAACGTGGGGAGGCTGGTGCACAGTCAGTCACCACACAATCCATGATAGAATCGGGTCAGGGTCTATTGGCATGGAGTCCAAGACGACTGGGGACCCTTGTCTGCTGCAGCCTTCTTCCACCATCGTGCCATTGTGGTAGTTCTTAAATCTACCATCTTCCGCCTGCTCCGCCGTTATCCTTTATTTAACCAGGTAAAAAACAATTGGGACTAAAAACTCTTTTACAAGAGTGACCTGGCCAGGGGGGCAGCAAAACATAGCTACAGAAATACAGTCAATCAATCAATCAAAGTTTATATCATGATCTGTGGTCCTGATCATGTTCACTTTATTTATGTTCTGTTAGTTTTGGACTTCTTTAGTTCTTGTTTGCACTTCCTTGTTTGTTTTGTCACCATGGTTACATGATTTGCACCTGCCTCTGTTTGGGACACACCTGTATTTAATCATGAGACACTATTTAAGCCTGCCTTTTTGATCACCCGTCCTGGGTTCCTTGTTTTGCGGTAAGCGACAGTCACATTTATGTTCTTGTTCTCGACTCTGTGCTAAAGTTGTTGCCTTGGCTTCCCGTGCGTTCGGCACACTTTTCTTTTGTTTGTCTCTGTCAGTTTGATACGGTGCATTAGTCATTCAATCATTTCCTACCTTTACGTTTTTGTCCGGAGTGTCAATGTTTGCACTGTAGGAACGATCCCGCATTATAATACGACCCCCACGTGACATATTATTTATAAATAGTCCTTAATCACAAGTGTCTCAAAGGGCTGCACAAGCCACGACGACTTCCTCGGCTCAGATCCCACATCAGGGCAAGAAAAAACTCAACCCAAACAATGAGAACCCTCTCCGGGTGATCGGTGCAATGGATGTCGAGTGCCTATCCATCCCATCCATTTTCTACTGCTTGTCCCTTTTGGGGTTGTAGGGGGTGCTGGAGCCTATCTCAGCTGCATTCTGGAGGAAGGCGGTGTACACCCTGGACAACACAGATAGACAGACAACATTCACACACTAGGGCCAATTTAGTGTTGCCAATCAACCTATCCCCAGGTGTCAATCCAGAGCTAACTCGGCAAACCGTAAGAAACGGTGATAAAAACTAGTCAAAAGGGTTAAGTTCACTTTTCTCATCTTTGACAGAGACATTTTGGGCCAAATGACGATGTGTTTGAAGCAGAAGACATAAAACGGCAGGTTTTAAGTTTCATGTGGGTCGGGGGATGAGGAGCCACAGTCAGCCTTTACTGTCCCCCCCTTGCTTGGTCCCGGTGTAAACTGTTTGCTTGCCTAACAGAATTGCTATTGCGACATCCAGTGGACAGATTTAGAACAGCAATTTCTTTCTTTACTTGGCAAACTCATCACGCGCGCCGGATAATACCTATCCGGGCCGTACGTTTGATACCCCTGGCATAGACTGTTCATGCCAGAATGCACCCTTCTTCTGTCAACTTCAGCTGTGAGGGGGTCGACATGTTTATAGCTCGTTTCCCGGCCTACTATCGATCCAGGCTTTGGAAGTGGAGATCTGCAATGACCGGGTTTTAGGACTATGGACCAGGTCCGCGGCAGCCACCGCACGACCCTTACGAAGGACTACAGATAGCCACACATGCAGAGTTAATGCAGGAAGAGAAGGAGCAGATGGAAGGCTTGCACAAGTGGCTGAACCTAATCATGTGGAATTGTGGACACCGTTGATAAGATAAGCGGGGACGTAATTAAGCACACTTTTAGGACATGGTCCGCAGGCCATAGCGGTCGTCGTTTAACTGTGTATAAACAGGATGGCTATTTTCACTGTGCAGCCAGCTGTGATATTAACTCACTCCGCACTGAATCAGTTGATAGCTCTGCGAGTATCCCCGTTACGGTGGGATTTGCCCCCCCCCCCCCCCCTAGTTTCCTTGCCACCAGAGGGTGAGTGGATGATGGACCCTCTTGTATTTCTCCTATCTCCTTACCTCAGATTACAGAGTACAATCCTGTCGGGAAACACTGTGGATTATTGTCCGCTCCCAGTTGTCCTGTCCCGGGCTCTCGCGGCTTCAATCACCTTATCGCTGTTTACACATTCCAGCAGGGTACCCCCCTGTGGACAGGCCGTCTTTTTAGAAGTCCAATTTACAAAAGCATATCTACTTTTTTAGCTTTGCAGAGAAAAAAAAACACTATGGGGTCTTGGGGCACTACTACTGTTACCCCAGGTGGACCTTGGCAAAGGCCTAGTACCTGACTGCCCCCTAGCCAGGGATACGGTGAAGACCTCAACGGCGGAGCAGCCGGAAGACGGTAGATTTAAGAACTACCATATAAATAATATGTCACGTGGGCGTCGCATTTTAATGCGGGATCGTTCCTACAGTGCAAACATTGACACTCCGGACAAAAACGTAAAGGTAGGAAATGATTGAATGACTAATGCACCGTATCAAACTGACAGAGACAAACAAAAGAAAAGTGTGCCGAACGCACGTGAAGCCAAGGCAACAACTTTAGCACAGAGTCGAGAACAAGAACATAAATGTGACTGTCGCTTACCGCAAAACAAGGAACCCAGGACGGGTGATCAAAAAGGCAGGCTTAAATAGTGTCTCATGATTAGATACAGGTGTGTCCCAAACAGAGGCAGGTGCAAATCATGTAGCCATGGTGACAAAACAAACAAGGAAGTGCAAACAGGAACGAAAGAAGTCCAAAACTAACAGAACATAAACAAAGTGAACATGATCAGGACCACGGATCATGACATAAACTTTGATTGATTGATTGACTGTATTTCTGTAGCTATGTTTTGCTGCCCCCCTGGCCAGGTCACTCTTGTAAAAGAGTTTTTAGTCTCAATTGGTTTTTACCTGGTTGAATAAAGGATAACGGCGGAGCAGGCGGAAGACGGTAGATTTAAAAACTACCACAACGGCTGGACGGCGGAAGAAGGCTGCAGCAGAAAAGGGTCTCCAGTCGTCTTGGACTCCATGCCACCGGACCCTGACCCGATTCTGTAAAGGACCGTGTGGTGACTGTCTGTGCACCAGTCTCCCAACAATAATTTAAGTCACGCACAGGCATCCTCCTTAAAGGGATATACCCCGAACCAGGAGGATCTTCATACTCGTTCGAGTGATCGCCGATGATGATAATGATGTTTACAAAACAAATAACCACAGAGATCTTAAATTTGCCTTGTGTCAGAAGTGCTGTGGCTGTAGGAAATCCACTTATGTTAACTACCTCTGCATGCGCTTTAAAATGTTAGTTGCACGACCCACCTGTTGGCGTGAAAATCATGTGTATTACTAGTCTTGTCATCCTCGTCCGGACAGAAGGATGACAAAGTAGTGTGGCTGGTTCAAAGGGGGACGTCGGAGACGCTTTGTTGAACAAAAAGTTGCTTAATGACAAGCGAGTGTCATTACACAGGACTGCAGTTCCTGGAGGAGGTCAGGTCAAAAAATGAGGCACTTTTAACTTGGAGATGCCAAACCATCAGTGTTTATATTCCTACTTCCTGTCTGTGTTAAGTAATAAAGTAAGAAAATGTTTATAAAGCACTTTTCACAGATAAAATGACATAGGTTAAGTGAAGCAACAAATCAATTTAAAACAACAGGATACAAAGTGGATTAAAAATGATGGTTAAAAGGTGCATTAACTAAAAGCTTTACAAAAAAGAGACGTTTTCAAATGTCTCTTAAAAGTTTAAACTCAGTCAAGATCGAGGAGGGACTGGTGCAACCTCCAAACCCAGACTGGTCGGTCAGATTGCCAGATGGAAAGGTGTGATTCAGAGAAGGCGTCTCCACTGCTCTAGAGTCCAGTGGCGAGGTGCTTTACACCACTGCATCCCACGCTTTGCATTGGACTTGGTGATGTATGATTTAGATGCAGCTGCCCGGCCATGGAAACCCATTCCATGAAGCTTTCTGCGTACTGTACGTGGGCTAATTGGAAGGTCGCATGAAGTTTGGAGCTGTGTAGAAACTGACTGTGCAGAAAGTGGGCGGACTCTTTGCACGATGCGCTTCGGGTGGGGAAGTACGTAGTTGGAGCTTGTGCCTCACAGCGAGAAGGTCACGGGTTCGATTTCCGGGCTCGGGGTCTTTAGAGGCTGCATGTTGTCCCTGTGACTTCCTCCCACCTCCAAAGACATGCACCTGGGGATAGGTTAATTGACACTAAATTGGCCCTAGTGTGTGAATGTGAGTGTGAATGTTGTCTGTCTATCTGTGTTGTTGGCCCTGTGTGGCCCCAAGAGGGACAATCGGTAGAAATGGATGGATGGATGGATGGATGGGTGGATGGGCTTGATCAAAGCTTTTCTAACATCCCATTCTACAAACCCCGTTTCCATATGAGTTGGGAAATTGTGTTAGAGATAAATATAAACGGAATACAATGATTTGCAAATATTTTTTAACCCATATTCAGTTGAATGCACTACAAAGACAAGATATTTGATGTTCAAACTCATAAACATTTAACTTAGAATTTCATGGCTGCAACAGGTGCCAAAGTAGTTGGGAAAGGGCATGTTCACCACTGTTTTACATCACCTTTTCTTTTAACAGCACTCAATAAACGTTTGGGAACTGAGGAAACTAATTGTTGAAGCTTTAAAAGTGGAATTCTTTCCCATTCTTGTTTTATGTAGAGCTTCAGTCCTTCAACAGTCCGGGGTCTCCGCTATCGTATTTTACTCTTGATAATGCGCCACACATTTTCGATGAGAGACAGGTCTGGACTGCAGGCGGGCCAGGAAAGTACCCGCACTCTTTTTTTATACGAAGCCAGGCTGTTGTAACATGTGCTGAATGTGGCTTGGCATTGTCTCACTGAAATAAGCAGGGGCGTCCATGAAAAAGACGGCGCTTAGATGGCAGCATATGTTGTTCCAAAACCTGTATGTACCTTTCAGCATTAATGGTGCCTTCACAGATGTGTAAGTTACCCATGCCTTGGGCACTAATGCACCCCCATACATGCTGGCTTTTACACTTTGTGTCGATAACAGTCTGGATGCTTCGCTTCCCCTTTGGTCCGGATGACACAATGTCAAAGATTTCCAAAAACAATTTGAAATGTGTACTCGTCAGACCACAGAACACTTTTCTACTTTGCATCAGTCCATCTTAGATGATCTCGGGCCCAGAGAAGCTGGCAGCGTTTCTGGATGTTGTTGATAAATGGCTTTTGCTTTGCATAGTAGAGCTTTAACTTGCACTTACAGATGTAGCGATCAACTGTATTTAGTGACAGTGGTTTTCTGAAGTGTTCCTGAGCCCATTAGAGATTGATGTCGGTTTTTGATACGGTGCCGTCTGAGGGATGGAAGGTCACGGTCATTCAATGTTGGTTTCCGGCCATGCCGCTTACGTGGAGTGTTTTCTTCATATTCTCTGAACCTTTTGATGATATTATGGAGCGTAGATGTTGAAATCCCTAAATTTCTTGCAATTGCACTTTGAGAAAGGTTGTTCTTAAACGGTTTGACTATTTGCTCACGCAGTTGTGGACAAAGGGGTGTACCTCGCCCCATCCTTTCTTGTGAAAGACTGAGCATTTTTTGGGAAGCTGTTTTTATACCCAATCATAACACCCACCTGTTCCCAATTAGCCTGCACACCTGTGGGATGTTCCAAATAAGTGTTTGACGAGCATCCCTCAACTTTATCAGTATTTATTGCCACCTTTCCCAACTTCTTTGTCACATGTTGCTGGCATCAAATTCTAAAGTTAATGATTATTTGCAAAAAAAAGAAATGTTTATGAGTTTGAACATCAAATCTGTTGTCTTTGTAGCATATTCAACTGAATATGGCTTGAAAAGGATTTGCAAATCATTGTATTCTGTTTATATTTACATCTAACACAATTTCCCAACTCATATGGAAACAGGGTTTGTAGGTGAAGTTAAAAAAAAAAAAAAAACTCAGACCATAACAGCATTTATGGTATTACTTACACATGGAGGATATAGTCATTATACTATATATGATGTCATCAATCACCCTACAGTGCAGCTTCTATAATAAATGTCCATTGTGACATCATGAGATGTGTGGCCTGCTGCTTGTGGAATAATGATGATGATGATGATGATGATGATGATGATGATGATGAGGACCATTGGATGCAGGAAAAAAAACTGCTGCCCTGTAATTGTCATTGATTCCTCAGTTGCCTTCTCTAGAGATTTATTGAGCGAAGCTGTGGGAATTTCAGCTTCCCTTGGATACATCTCACACATTACCTGTCATCCTTCTAAAGGCCTACTGAAATGAGATGTTCTTATTTAAACGGGGATAGCAGCTCCATTCTATGTGTCATACTTCATCATTTCCCCATATTGCCATATTTTGCTGAAAGGATTTAGTAGAGAACATCCACCATAAAGTTTGCAACTTTTGGTGGCTAATAAAAAAGCCTTGCCTGTACCGGAAGTAGCAGACGATGTGCGCGTGACGTCACGGGTTGTGGAGCTCCTCACATCTGAACATTGTTTACAATCATGGCCACCAGCAGCGAGAGCGATTCGGACCGAGAAAGCGACGATTGCCCCTTTAATTTGAGCGAGGATGAAAGATTTCTGGATGAGGATAGTCAGAGTGCAGGGGTAGGGAACCTATGGCTCGCGAGCCAGATGTGGCTCTTTTGAAGACTGCATCTGGCTCTCGGATAAATCTGAGCTGACATTGCTTAACACGATAAGTAATGAATAATTCCACTTGTAATCAAAGTGTTAAAAAATAACGTTCAAAATATAAAACATGCTTATGCATTAGAATCTATCCATCCTTTTTTCTACCGCACTTGTTCAAGAAGTTGCATTAAGGGTAAGAAGTGATTTATTTATTATTGGTTAGTTTAGGGCTTGCCCTCCTGGGGTTCTTCAGACCACCAAGCACCAACATGAGAGCCTGTTTCAGGGGTTACAGTATTTATTTTTATTTTTCAGTAAGTCTCTCAGTTGCTTTCCAGCAATTGTCTTTTTCTCTTTCGTTCTCGCTCACACTCTGGCTCCAGCCCCAACCCTGTCTCTCCTCCTGGCTGCCGCTTATAACAGAGCGACAGGTGATTAGATAACAAGGCCCAGGTGGACCATCTACGCACTTGTTGCTGATTTTGAGGCCGGTCCTGGCAACACCCCCCTTCGCTGCAGGCCCGCTGGCCACGCCCCCTCCACAGTTAGCTTCAGAATAACAATGTTATTACAAAGAATAAGAGACCTATTATACTCTAGAAATGTTGGTCTTACTTAAAAATGCACACATTTAGTTTTGTTCAGTGTTGAAAAAAATATTATATGTCTCTTAGTGAAATACATTTGAAAATATTTGGATTCTTGGCTCTCTCAGACAAAAAGGTTCCCGGCCCCTGGACTAGAGAGAAAAAAAAAGACGAGGGCAGTGGGAGCGATCCAGATGTTATTAGACACATTTACTAGGATAATTCTGGAAAATCCCTTTTCTGCTTATTGTGTTACTAGTGAAGTGAAGTGAATTATATTTATATAGCGCTTTTCTCAAGTGACTCAAAGCGCTTTACATAGTGACACCCAATATCTAAGTTACATTTAAAGCAGTGTGGGTGGCACTGGGAGCAGGTGGGTAAAGTGTCTTGCCCAAGGACACAACGGCAGTAACTAGAATGGCACAAGCGGGAATCGAACCTGCAACCCTCAAGTTGCTGGCACGGCCACTCTACCAACCGAGCTATGCCGGTGTGTTTTAGTGAGATTATATAGTCATACTTGAAAGTCGGAGGGGTGTGGCCACGGGTGTGGTGAACGCCAGTATCTCTGAGGGAAGCCACGTTTCTTGACGAGGCGAAGCGAAGGCAGCCGATTGGGCTAGGGCTGAGCTTGTTTTCCCCCTCCTCCACGGTGGAAGCCTTCCACCTTCGGGGGCGGCCTGTCGGCGGAGGCAAGAGAGTCCGCAGCTGCCCCTTTGACAGGTGCGTGAGGAACGACGCAAGCTCCGCTCATGTCTACGGTAAGAGCCGACTTATTACCACAATTTTCTCACCGAAATCTGCCAGTTGACATGTGGTCGGTAACCATGTTGGCTTGACCGCTCTGATCCATAGTAAAGCTTCACCTTCGGGAATGTAAACAAAGAAACACCGGCTGTGTTTGTGTTGCTAAAGGCAGCCGCAATACACCACTCCCCACCTACAGCTTTCTTCTTTGACGTCTCCATTGTTCATTGAACAAATTGCAAAACATTCAGCAACACAGAAGTCCAGAATATTGTGTAATTATGCGATTAAAGCAGACGACTTATAGCTGTGATCGGGCTGGAACAAAATGTCCGCTACAATCCGTGACGTCACGCGCACATGTCATCGTACCGCGACGTTTTCAACAGGATACTTTGCGCGAAAATTTAAAATTGCAATTTAGTAAACTAAATGTGTTGCAATGTTAATATTTCATCATTGATATATAAACTATCAGACTGCGTGGTCGCTAGTAGTGGCTTTCAGTAGGCCTTTAAACATCTTCCTCTCTCTCTGTATGCTCCTCAAAACCATATCACCCCGATATCATTCCAGTTTTTTTCTGGTCTCGTGAGAGAGGTGGCCAATTTTCCCCTTAGCTCACTTTGAATTGCTCACACTTTGCATTTTAAGACGAGTGCAGGTGCGTCAGTCGTACTTTGCCAAAGTTAGTTGATTTATTATTTTCTTTTTAATGCATAATCCTGCGACTATCATATTAAAAACTGTCAGTTTTGGTTATCCCTAATCACTGCCATAAAAAAAAAAAGACTGTGCTAAGGAATACTTTTGGTTGGAGGGTACTATCTTTGTGTTTAAAGGCCGTGATGACAATTGTATCATTTTCCCAATCATCTAATAATTCAGTGCAAAATCCTTCATCCAGTATGTTCATCAAACCTAATCAATTTTGTCAGTGGCAGTATTATTTCCAATGACCTCATATGTGTGTGTGTGTGTATATATATATATATATATATATATATATATATATATATATGTATATATATATATATATATATATATATATATTCCATATGAATTGGGAAATTGTGTTAGATGTAAATATAAACAGAATACAATGATTTGCAAATCATGTTCAACCCATATTCAGTTGAATGCACTACAAAGACAAGATATTTAAAGTTTAAATTCATAAACTTTATTTTTTTTGCAAATAATAATTAACTTAGAATTTCATGGCTGCAACACATGTCAAAGTAGTTGGGAAAGGGCATGTTCACCACTGTGTTACATCACCTTTTCTTTTAACAACACTCAATAAACGTTTGGGAACTGAGGAAACTAATTGTTGAAGCTTTGAAAGTGGAATTCTTTCCCATTCTTGTTTTATGTAGAGCTTCAGTCGTTCAACAGTCCGGGGTCTCCGCTGTCGTATTTTACGCTTCATAATGCGCCACACATTTTCCATGGGAGACAGGTCTGGACTGCAGGCGGGCCAGGAAAGTACCCGCACACTTTTTACGAAGCCATGTTGTTGTAACACGTGCTGAATGTGGCTTGGTATTGTCTTGCTGAAATAAGTAGGGGCGTCCATGAAAAAGACGGTGCTTAAATGGCAACATATGTAGTTCCATAACCTGTATGTACCTTTCAGCATTAATGGTGCCTTCACAGATGTGTAAGTTACCCATGCCTTGGGCACTAATGCACCCCCATACCATCACAGATGCTGGCTTTTCAACTTTGCCTCGATAACAGTCTGGATGGTTCGCTTCCCCCTTGGTCCGGATGACACAATGTCGCATATTTCCAAAACCAATTTGAAATGTGGACTCGTCAGACCACAGAACACTTTTCCACTTTGCATCAGTCCATTTTAGATGATCTTGGGCCCAGAGAAGCCGGCGGCGTTTCTGGATGTTGTTGATAAATGGTTTTTGCTTTGCATAGTTAGAGCTTTAACTTGCACTTACAGATGTTGCGACAAACTGTATTTAGTGACAGTGGTTTTCTGAAGCCCATGTGGTGATATCCTTTAGAGATTGATGTCGGTTTTTGATACAGTGCCGTCTGAGGGATCGAAGGTCACGGTCATTCATGGTTAGAAAAGCTCTGACTGGCTAAGGGGAGATGTTGTTTGGTCCCACCTGTTTGTTTCTATGTATTAAATCTCTAGATCCCTAGTCAACGCAGACTGTATTCTTCTCAAGGTCCTGTACTGAAGTAAAAACCAGCATTTAGACCAGTTGGACTTTATTGTGGACAACCCCAGATTTATAAATCCTATATCATGCCCAGACCAAGGCCTTGGCTGCAAAGCCGCTGTCATTTTCCATGAGGTGCATATTATTTATCCCTTAAATAGCTGCTTTCTTTCCTGCCATTTCTTCCTCTCTTAACCTTTCCCCCCTTTCACTCAAACCCTCTGCTGTTTTCCCTTGACCTTCCAGACAATTACACGCCTCTGTCTGGAGGCCCAGGCCTGTTGAGGGAGATAGGCTGACTGACAGGTAATGACACCCGTTGAGGGTGCAAATTCCCCAAGGGTCTCTCTTATTTATTTTAAATTCCCGGCCAGCCAACCTCTTTTCCGTGTATTTTCTCAACTGCATCAGCATCATGGCTATTTTCCTCAAAACTTTCAGTTGTTTGTGAGGCACCATCTGTTAATCCCAACCATTCTGCCCTCCTTTATGTCCAGGATTTATAACTCCTCTTGTGCATGTAATGCTCTCTTAGCGCTCCAATCAAAGTTTCTTTTATCTTCATTAAAGGGGAACATTATCAGCAGACCTATGCAAGCGTCAATATATACCTTGATGTTGCAGAAAAAAGACCATCTATTTTTTTAACCGATTTCCGAACTCTAAATGGGTGAATTTTGGCAAATTAAACGCCTTTCTGTTTATCGCTCTTTTAGCGATGACGTCAGAACGTGACGTCACCGAGGTAACACACCCGCCATTTTCATTTTCACATTACAAACACCGGGTCTCAGCTCTGTTATTTTCCGTTTTTTCAACTATTTTTTGGAACCTTGGAGACATCATGCCTGGTGGGTGTGTTGTCGGAGGGTGTAACAACACTAACAGGGAGGGATTCAAGTTGCACCACTGGCAAGAAATCTGCCGCCAGACCCCCATTGAATGTACCAGAGTGTCTTCACATTTGACCGGCGATGCTAAGACAGACATGGCACAGAGATGTATGGATAACCTGCAGATGCATTTGCAACCATTAAGTCAACCAAATCACAAAGGTGAGTTTTGTTGATGTTGTTGACTTATGTGCTAATCAGACATATTTGGTCGCAGCATGACTCCCAGCTAATCGATGCTAACATGCTATTTACGCTAGCTGTATGTACATTTGAAACTAGATACCCACATTTAATGCGAAACAAACACTTACCAATCAACGGATTTAATTTGCTCCAGTGTCATAAGATGCGAAAGTCCTGATCGTTTGGTCCGCACATTTTACCGCCGATGCTAATAAGGAAGCCATGCTACGGGCCAATTCATTAGGTACACCCACGCTATGGCCGAATAGCGTCAATAGCTATTCGCTCAATAGCTTCAATTTCTTCTTCAATTTCGTTTTCGCTATCTGCCTCCATACTCCGACCATCTGTTTCAATACATGCGTAATCTGTTGAATCGCTTAAGCCGCTGAAATCCGAGTCTGAATCCGAGCTAATGTTGCTATATCTTGCTGTGGTAACCTCCATGTTGTTTGTATTGGCAGCACTGTATGACATCACAGGGAAATGGACAGTCCGCATCGCAAATAGGGAAAATCAAGAACTTTAAAGCTTTTTTAGGGATATTCCGGGAGGTGTAACATTTTGAAAAAAAAATTCGAAAAATAAAACAAGCCACTGGGAACTGATTTTTATTGTTTTTAACCCTTTTGAAATTTTGATAATGTTCCCCTTTAACTGTGTGTGTGTGCTGGTGTGTTTATTTTATCCAAAAGATTCTGGGTATTTGTTGTGTTGCGTTTATGTTGTGTTACTGTGAGGATGTTCTCCCGAAATGTGTTTGTCATTCTTGTTTGGTGTGGCTTCACAGCGTGGCGCATATTACTAAGAGTGTTACAATTGTTTATATCACAACCATTAGTGTACTCTGTGTCACCCAGTATGCCTTGCAGTCGTGTGCGTGAGTCTGCGGAAGCCACACACAACATATTCCTGCACTGGCAAGTAAGTTGTACATGTTGTAGAAGGCATCAAAGGCAAAGGCTTCATAGCAGGCCCTAATACTTATTAACTGGGTGACTGCCGGCAGACATTCTTGAGAATGTTAAAGTCTCCTAATGTATTCTTCGCTGTGTGACACGGGTCCAAAATGGCTCTTTGAACGGTAAAGGTTACCGATCCCTGAACCATGTATATCAAATATTTCCAAATGATTCGACCGCCACCCGCCCGAATCTAGTTAAAATCTATTTTTTCGTCATTTCACCCGCCCGACCCGCGGTTTACCCGCAAACTCCTCGGATGAGACCGCAAACCGCGCATGTCTAATATATATATATATATATATATATATATATATATATATATATATATATATATATATATATATATATATATATATATATATATTATATATGTATATATATATATATATATATTATATATGTATATATGTATGTATACATATATATGTATATATACATATATACATATATATATACACACGTATAAATGTATATATATATATGTACACATATATATAGGGACGGCGTGGCGCAGTGGGAGAGTGGCCGTGCGCAACCCGAGGGTCCCTGGTTCAAATCCCACCTAGTACCAACCTCGTCACGTCTGTTGTGTCCTGAGCAAGACACTTCACCCTTGCTCCTGATGGGTGCTAGTTGGCGCCTTGCATGGCAGCTCCCTCCATCAGTGTGTGAATGTGTGTGTGAATGGGTAAATGTGGAAGTAGTGTCAAAGCGCTTTGAGTACCTTGAAGGTAGAAAAGCGCTATACAAGTACAACCCATTTATTTATATTATTTATTTATATATATATATATATATATATATATATATATATATATATATATATATATATATACACACACACATAGACACATACATATATATAGACATATATATATATATATATATATATATATATATATATATATATATATATATATATATATATATACATATTAAAAAATATATATATATGTGTGTGTCTGTGTAAATAGATATTTACACTCCATTTTATTTTGCCCTTTTTTGATGCAACTGTTACATATACTGTAATGTTGTACATGGTAATATATACAAATATAATATATTATAACAGTATATCTTATATACTGTATATATAATATGTAAATATTGCATGTTATATTTGTTATTGGTACTCTAGTACGGATTTAGTCTACCTAATACCTACATCATCCTTTCCATCCTTTGTAACTGAGCTACCGTGTCCACCATTAAAATTCAAGTCCAAGTCTAAATAGAACTAATTGTCCCTTGAAATGTCAGGGGTACATTTAATAAGGTACACTTACTAAAGTAAATAAAAAACAAATATCTGTGATTCTTTATGAGTTAACTAAGGGCAATTAATCAAGAATACATAATTTAATCTTTTGAAAGCTCTCATTATTTCATAGTTATTTGTATTCGTACGAATATCTTTTTTTTCTGCAATTGTATTTTTAGGACAATTATATCAGATTAAGACTTTAAAGAATCTATTAAGTCTCTTTTTAACGATATAAATAAGAAACAACAACATGACACAAGTCCACCATATAACATTAATCTGATTAATGCACATAAAAGTAAGTCCATTTTTGCAAATGCAGTTATTTCTTCCTCCCGTCTCCATAAAAGTCCTTTTGACCTACATAAATAGTCAAAGTCTGCCTAAAACTTGACAGCCAGTCGTGGATGATGTCATCACGGCGCCCAGTTGCACCAGCAACGCCACACAATGCATATTTCTATTTCTGTCATCATGTTATGATTCAAAGGGGATTGGTCTTTTGGATGAGTGTGTGTACCAATGAATGAATGAATGCACAAAAGTGGCTCTCTCCAATTGATGTATTCCTCTCCCTGCAATTTTCTTTAAACCACAAGGCTTTCTGCAATTTGAGGACCACTTTCCGTCCGTTCCACTCCTAAAAGGACTGCATGTTTACCTGCCTTAAGTGCAAATGTGCGTTTTATTGTACATTACATTTGCAGGTTGTTTTCTAAAGGCTTTTATAGACATGCTAACGTACATGTCATACAGATACAATATCCTCCAAGTCAACGACATAAACAATTAGTTGCTATGTGCCAGTCTAACTTAAATACGATTCGTTGTCGAATTCTACACACATTTGAATTTATTGTTCCCTAAAAGCATTTGCCAAATGACACGTAACAAGTGTTTGTTATTCCAACATATACTTTAACCACACTGACTTTTTTCTATGAGGGGCCGTAGGGACATTATTTAGAATTACCTCTCACATAAACAACTGAAATGTTTTTCTCTCACACACACTACTGAAAAACTCTCATACACACTACTGAAACACTCTCAAACACACTACTGAAACACTCTCACATAGACTACTGAAACACTCTCACACACTACTGAAACGCTCTCATACAGACTACTGAAACACTCTCACACACTACTGAAACACTCTCACACACTACAGAAACACTCTCAAACACACTACTGAAACACTCACATACACTACTGAAACACTCTCACATACACTACTGAAACACTCTCACATACACTACTGAAACACTCTCACACACTACAGAAACACTCTCAAACACACTACTGAAACACTCACATACACTACTGAAACACTCTCACATACACTACTGAAACACTCTCACATACACTACTGAAACACTCTCACACACTACTGAAACACTCATACACACTACTGAAACACTCACACACACACTACTGAAACACTCTCACATACACTACTGAAACACTCTCACACACTACTGAAACACTCTCATACACACTACTGAAACACTCTCACACACTACTGAAACACTCTCACATAGTCTACTGAAACACTCTCACACACTACTGAAACACTCTCACATACACTACTGAAACACTCTCATACACACTACTGAAACACTCTCACACACTACTGAAACACTCTCACACACTACTGAAACACTCTCAAACACACTACTGAAACACTCTCACATACACTACTGAAACACTCTCACATACACTACTGAAACACTCTCACACACTACTGAAACACTCTCATACACACTACTGAAACACTCTCACATACACTACTGAAACACTCTCATACACACTACTGAAACACTCTCAAACACACTACTGAAACACTCTCACACACTACTGAAACACTCTCACATACACTACTGAAACACTCTCACACACTACTGAAACACTCTCATACACACTACTGAAACACTCTCACATACACTACTGAAACGCTCTCATACAGACTACTGAAACACTCTCACACACTACAGAAACACTCTCACATACACTACTGAAACACTCACACACTACTGAAACACTCTCAAAGACTACTGGACGCTCTCATACACTCTACCGAAACACCCTCACACACTACTGAAACACTCTCACATACACTACTGAAACACTCTCACACACTACTGAAACACTTGTACACACGACTGAAACGTTCTCACACACTACTGAAACACTCACACACACACACTACTGAACACTCTCACACACACTACTGAAACACTCTCACACACTACTGAAACACTCTCACACACTACTGAAACACTCTCACACACACACTACTGAAACACTCTCACACACTACTGAAGTACTAAGACACACACAACTGAAACACTCACACACTACTGAAACACTCTCACACACTACTGAAACACTCCCACACACTACTGAAATACTCTCACACACTACTGAAACACTCTCACACACACTAGTGAAACACTCCCACACACACTACTAAAACACTCTCATGCACACTACTGAAATGCCCTCACGTGTGTATGAAAGTGTTTCAGTAGTGTGCGTGGGAGAAAAACATGTCAGTTTGTTTATGTGAGAGCATTTCAGTAGTGTATGTAGGAGGTAATTCTCATACATTTCAGCTTCTGTATCTCTACTTTGTGCTCGTTGGGGTAAAAAGTGCCGGTCCCTCCCACCACTGGCGTGTTCTTCTTCACCAGGTGGTATGCAAGGCTTCGCCTAAATGATGAAATTGTTTCAAGTGTCTCTGGTGCTTATGTCGGATTGGTGAAACACAGTCATGTGACAGTTCCCGCTGGAATGTGATGTAACACAGTGGTGAACATGCCCTTTCCCAACTACTTTGGCACGTGTTGCAGCCATGAAATTGTAAGTTTATTATTATTTGCAAAAAAAAATAAGTTTATCAGTTTGAACATCAAATATGTTGTCTTTGTAGCATATTCAACTGAATATCGCTTGAAAAGGATTTGCAAATCCTTGTATTCTGTTTATATTTACATCTAACACAATTTCCCAACTCATATGGAATCGGGGTTTGTAGACTAGTGATTCTCACTTTGTGGTACATGTAACACTAGTGGTACGTTAAAGAATCACTTGATTAACCCTTCTATTATGTTGAGGGTCAATTTGACCCATTTCAGTTTTTGTGTTTATCAAAGTACTGGTTATCCTTTCTTTTTCTCGCTGAAATTTGGTGACTTTTCCTCATCTAGGGTCATGAACTGGTGTGTAAAATCTGGACACTTTGTTGTGTAGTGGAATGTCTTGCAGAGTGTGTATACAAAGATGATGTTGCGGGTCATTTTGACCCAGACACTTTAATGTGGGTAAATAGCCAAAATAAACAAGTCTCTTTGATGTACTTTTTACTTTGATGTACAATTGTTTGTATTTTGATTGCCTCTGAGACCCAGAGCCAGGTGTGTGAAGAGAGGGAACTTTCTCACACTTGTCCTTGTCACTGTTCTCATGTCATCTCTTTGACAAACTCACCAAAAATGAGCTCCAGAAGGATGACATCCGAGGAGACAAGGACAAGTGTGAGAAAGTTCCCGCTCTTCACACACCTGGCTCTGGGTCTCAGAGACAATCAAAATACAAACTATTGGACATCAAAGTAAAAAGTACATCGAGGAGACATGTTTATTTTTGGATCTGAACAGCTATTTACCCACATTAAAGCGCCTGGGTCAAAATGACCCGCAACATCATATTTTTATACAAATTCTGCACGAACATTCCACTACACAACAAAGTGTCCAGATTTACACACCAGTTCATGACCCTAGATGAGGAAAAGTCACCAGATTTCAGCAAGAAAAAGAAAGGATAACCAGTACTTTGATCAACACAAAAACTGGGTCAAATTGACCCTTAACATAATACAATTGGAATAAAAAATGTATGTCACTTTTCTAAATGTTTATACAACCTAAAATAAAATTGTTATTTAACCTGTTTTCTTGACTGTTTTGAGTGCATTTACACAGCATGGGTCAAAACGACCCGCAACATAACCAATGTCATTTTTTAACAACATAATACAAGGATAAAAGTACAGTGTTTTCTTGCTCTTATATTCAAACGCTGTGTTACTGTTCAAACTCTGTAGTGTGAGAGTGGCCAAAATGATTAAATATACATGTCATATGACCATGTAGCCAAAAGCTCACCAATCATTTAACTCACAAGCCAAGCTGAACAGTGGCATAATAATGGCGGGCACATTCTCCAGGCCGCATTATTCTGCTGAAAACTGAAATGAAAAAAAGAAAAAGAGAGGATATATTTTCCTTTCAGAATGATCAGAACATTGTGTTAAATGCTCATCCCTCACGGCTGCATAGTGTTTGACCACAAAGGAATCCACAGTATGTCCGTTTCCCGGCAATAGGATTCTCCGTTCCTGGAGACGAGGCCGCTGCAGAGTGGTGCAGTGAACCACATTCTCCAGCTGTCTTTGCATGACAACCAGTGCTGCCTCACATCCACCACCACTGCCCATTAGAAGATAGTTTTTTATCCCTTCTGAAATTGAAATGTCTGCCAGCGACTATGGAAGCCAATTAGTAGCTCTGAGGACATCAGGATCCGCAGTGTTGCTCCGCGAAAATTGAGAAGGATGACACACTCCAGCGACGATAAAGCAAACAAACTCCAGCCAGTGTCCTGTTTTGTACGGCGTTTGTGTCCTCGGTCCACTCAGGGAGGTGGTGTAGTACTATATGGACACCTCGTTTCTCTGTCACCTGACTTGTTCTTTTAAAGGCCTACTGAAATGAGATGTTCTTATTCAAACGGGGATAGCAGGTCCATTCTATGTGTCATACTTCATCATTTTGCCATATTGCCATATTTTTGCTGAAAGGATTTAGTAGAGAACATCCACGATAAAGTTCGCAACTTTTGGTGGCTAATAAAAAAGCCTTGCCTGTACTGGAAGTAGCAGACGATGTGCGCGTGACGTCATGGGTTGTGGAGCTCCTCACATCTGAACATTGTTTACAATCATGGCCACAAGCGATTCGGGCCGAGAAAGCAACAAGTTCCCCATTAATTTGAGCGAGGATGAAAGATTTCTGGATGAGGAAAGTTAGAGTGAGGCGCTAAAAGAAAGAAAAAGCGACGACTCCGAGCGGCGGCAGTGGAAGCGTTTCAGATGTAATTAAACATATTTACTAGAATAATTCTGTAAAATTCCTTATCTGCTTATTGTGTTAATAGTATTTTAGTGAGATTGTAAAGTCATACCTAAAAGTCGGATAGCTGCGGTGAACACCAGTGTCTGAGAGAAGCCGATGAGGAGTCAAGATCACAGTTGCCTTTTTGACAGCTACAGGAGGAGGTCCCATAATCCACTGAAGTCTACGGTAAGAGCCGACAAATTTCCCATCCAAAAACTTGCTGGTTGACGTAGAGAAACATGTTCGCTTGACCGCTCTGTGTTAAAGCTTCACAACAAACAAAGAAACACCGGCTGTGTTTCGGTTGCTAAAGGCAGCTGCAATCCACCGCTTTCCACCAACAGCATTCTTCTTTGATGTCTCCATTATTTATTTATTTTTTTATTTTTATTTTTTATTAAATCAACATAAAAATATACAAGACACACTTTAAGTTAGTGCATCAACCCCCTCCAAAAAAAACCCTCCCTCCCCCATTCACACTCATCCACAGCCACTCACACAAAAAAGGGTTGTTTCGTTCTGCTACCAAAATTCTGGATGTGAGCGTGACATCACGGGTTGTGGAGCTCCTCACATCTGAACATTGTTTACAATCATGGCCACCAGCAGCGAGAGCGATTCGGGCCGAGAAAGCGACAATTTCACCATTAATTTGAGCGAGGATGACAGATTTGTGGATGAGGAAAGTGAGCATGAAGGACTAGAAAAAAAAATCAGATGTTATTAGACAAATTTACTAGGATATTCTGGAAAATCCCTTATCTGCTTATTATGTTACTAGTGTTTTAGTGAGATTATATGGTCGTACCTGTACAACCTGAAGGTCGGCCCCGCACCTTTCTTCAGCACCGGTCGACGGGTGGTGGCGATGCCCTGCTCTGCCCTTCGCAAGGGACCTTCTTCGAAAAACTTTCTTCCGAAATGATCGCTGCATAATACACTGTACTTTGTGTGTGTGGTCCAATCCGACCGTGTTCGCTTGACCGCTCTGTTCCATAGTAATGCTTCACCGCCATCTTTCGGGAATGTAAACAATGAAACACCGACTGTGTTTGTGTTGCTAAAGGCGGCCGCAATACACCGCTTCCCACCTACAGCTTTCTTCTTTGACGTCTCCATTATTCATTGAACAAATTGCAAAAGATTCAGCATTACAGAAGTCCAGAATACTGCGGAATTTTGCGATGAAAACTGACGACTTATAGCTGCTAACGATGCTGGAACCAAATGTTCTCTGCAATGTGTGACGTCACGCTTAAGCTTCATCATACCGAGACGTTTCAGCAGGATACTTCGGCGTGAAATTTAAAATGGCAATTTAGTAAACTAAAGCGGCCGTATTGGCATGTGTTGCAATGTTAATATTTCATCATTGATATACAAACTATCAGACTGCGTGGTCAGTAGTAGTGGCTTTCAGTAGGCCTTTAAAAGGCCTTCCAGTCCCTTTAATGTCACATTCTCTTAAAGTTCCTAAGTAATGTATTTATTTTGCTTAGTTTTGTGTTGCTTTATGTTTTTGTATGTTTTTCTTTTTAGATTGATGGTGTTCAACACCTTGAACAAACTGATGATTTACTTTCTAGTCATACCAAAGACTATAAAAATGGGAGCCATTACCTCCCTGCTTGGTACTCAGCATCAAGGGTTGGAATTGGGGGTTAAATCCCGATAATTGGGGGTTAAATCCCGATAATTGGGGGTTAAATCCCAATTCCCGAGCGTGGCCACCGCTGCTCCCCTCACCTCCCAGGGGGTGGAACAAGGGTGATGGGTCGAATGCAGAGGGTAATTTCACCACACCTAGTGTGTTTGTGACTATCAGTGACTATCAACGGTACTTTAACTTTACTGTTGTCAGGCTTGTCCCTGACAGTGTGTCCATGTTTTAGTTTTTCCTGTCTTTGTTTCCTGTCAGCACTTTTATTTTGTCTGTGTCTTGTCTTTCTCCCTGAGCACTGTTTCCCCTCAATTGCGGCTGATTGGCACCTGGCCACACCTGGTGTCAATCAGCCCAATCCTATTTTTACCTGCTTTGTCCTCCGGTCAGGGCTGGATTATTGTCACTCCTACCCGTCAATGTCATTATTACTTATCGTTGTAGCTGTGCCTACTTCTGTTCACTCTGTTCATGCCGTAGTTCCGTCGTGTCACAGTAAGTGTTTTTGTTCAGAGCCAAGTTTGTTATCCGCCTCGTGCGCGCCTTTTGTTATTACTCCTTTGTTTGTTCTTGTATTTAAATTAAATTATGTTTTCTTATGCAATGCCTGCCACCGTCTCTGCAGCTTTGGGTTCGTCACCAACAAAATGTGACAACTGTGTCTCAATTAGAGATGTCCGATAATATCCGACTGCTGATAATATCGGCGTAAATGCTTTAAAATGTAATATCGGAAATGATCTGCATCGATTTCAAAAATTGAAATGTATGACTTTTCAAAACGTCGCTGTACGGTCCAATCACATAATATCTATGGCTTTTCACACATGCGAATGAATGCAAGGCATACTTGGTCAACACTGAGGGTGGCCGTATAAACAACTTTAACACTGTTACAAATATGCGGCACACTGTGAACCCACACCAAACAAGAATGACAAACACATTTCGGGAGAACATCCGCACCGTAACACAACAGAACAAATACCCAGGAACGCTTGCAGCACTAACTCTTCCAGGACGCTACAATATACATCCCTGACATCACATGGACCTTCTGGAGGAAAGTTATGTGGTCCCTTGCCGGAGAACATGCAAACTCCACACAGAAAGATCGAACTCAGGACCCTCATATTGTGAGGCACATGCACTTACCTCTGTACCACCGTGCTGCCCCCATACCTGTAGTTTGCATGTATAATTGATTTGTCTCCCAGTATGTCTGGGATCCAAAGTATGGCCGTAGTTACCCAGAATGCCCAAACCAAAACAGCAGGTGTGGTGCCAACGCAGGCAGGTCGGCCCCCGGCAGGACTCCCAGGACCGAGTCCACCGTGCCGCCGAGAAAGCCGGCAGTAGGCCTTAGACCAGGGGTCTCAAACTCCATTCACCTGGGGGGCACTGGATGCAGAGTCTGGGTGAGGCTGGGCCGCGAGAAAAGAAAATATTGCAGCGTCCCGGAAGAGTTAGTGCTGCAAGGGGTTCTGGGTATTTGTTCTGTTGTGTTTATGTTGTGTTACGGTGTGGATGTTCTCCCGAAATGTGTTTGTCATTCGTGTTTGGTGTGGGTTCACAGTGTGGCGCAGATTAGTAAGAGTGTTAAACTTGTTTATACGACCACCCTCACTGTGACCTGTATGGCTGTTGACCAAATATGCCTTGCATTCACTTGTGTGTGTGAAAAGCCCTAGATATTATGTGACAGGGCCGGCATGCAAAGGCAGTGCCTTTAAGGTTTATTGGCGCTCTGTACTTCTCCCTACGTCCGTGTACACAGCAGCGTTTTAAAAAGTCATACATTTCACTTTTTGAAACTGATACAGATAATTTCCGATAAAACATTTCAAAGCATTTATCGGCTGATAATACCGGCAGTCCGATATTCTCGGACATCTCCACAAATAATGGTTTGAATTGCTCCAGGGTATTGGGGACTGTTATTACTGACGGACATGTGTCGCACGTAAGAAAACCCTCGTCTCCATGGCAACATCTCTGTCGCTTCCACTCATTTTCCGCTTTTCCACTAATGCAGGGGTAGGCAACCCAGAACGTTGAAAGAGCCATTTTGGAGCCAAATAACACAACGCTGTTGAGAATCAGCACCTCCAAGTCAGAGTCCATGGTTCTCGCCCGGAAAAGGGTGGAATGCCATCTCCGGGTTGGGGAGGAGACCCTGCCCCAAGTGGAGGAGTTCAAGTACCTAGGAGTCTTGTTCACGAGTGAGGGAAGAGTGGATCGTGAGATCGACAGGCGGATCGGTGCAGCGTCCTCAGTAATGCGGACGTTGTACCGATCCGTTGTGGTGAAGAAGGAGCTGAGCCGGAAGGCAAAGCTCTCAATTTACCGGTCGATTTACGTTCCCATCCTCACCTATGGTCATGAGCCTTGGGTCATGACTGAAAGGATAAGATCACGGGTACAAGTGGCCCAAATGAGTTTGGGTCTCTCCCTTAGAGATAGGGTGAGAAGCTCTGCCATCCGGGAGGAACTCAAAGTAAAGCCGCTGCTCCTCCACATGGAGAGGAGCCAGATGAGGTGGTTCGGGCATCTGGTCAGGATGCCACCCGAACGCCTCCCTAGGGAGGTGTTTAGGGCACGTCCGATGGGTAGGAGGACACGGGGAAGACCCAGGACACGTTGGGAAGACTATGTCTCCCAGCTGGTCTGGGAACGCCTCGGGATCCCCCGGGAAGAGCTAGACGAAGTGGCTGGGGAGAGGGAAGTCTGGGCTTCCCTGCTTAGGCTGCTGCCCCCGCGACCTGACCTCGGATAAGCGGAAGATGATGAATGGATGGATGTCAAGCGCCATTCATGTAAAACTTGCGGGTCGCACTAAGATCAGACTTTCATATTAAGGTGGGGGCTGCAAAATATGAGACCCCTGCCTTAGATGGGTCCGCCCGGCCGAGGACAAGGCACAAGAGAAGCTGAAGACAACCAACCCTCAAGCCAGCGAGCAACAAGATGAGATACCTCGCTCCTGACCCCATCAGCATCCGGGGCCCCCGTCAAAATTTCAACTTTTTCCTTTCCTTTACAACTACATTATTTACTATTTACGTTGTAAATGCAGGTTTCCGGACCGCACTTTGGACAACCCTGAGTCAGTCTGTCAGTGACAACACAGAAATGCCACAAGAGTCGAGCATTTAAGGTCCCGCCTCACGTTGACGTCTTCAGACATCACATTCGGTATGTGCGGGCTTGAATTACATTACGTGACGCCAGAAGTCAGTTCCTTGTCGTCCGTTCTTCCGAGAAGAAGGTTTTTGTAATTACGTCAGGAACTACTTTCTTCCTGCGCACACCGCTGGGCTTTTGCATGGGCTTAATTTAAAAATAATTAAAAAAGGAATCCTTTATTTCATTTAGAGCAGTCTGGTTGGATATAGGATAGTTAAGTGCTTTCATGTAGAATAAGCAAAACATTCTGTATTGAATCGACAAATAAACAATATAACCTATTAAAGGCCCTATATTATGCAAATATGCGTGTTATGGAATTAACAAGTGTGCAGAGAGCCTGTTAGAAGCAGGGAACGTGAGGAGAATCTAGCATCTCCATCACTTCTTTGCTCCACGTTTAGGAGAAGAGGCGCTCAAACAATCGCTTTTGAATATGTATTTTTTTTTAATGACATCATGAAAGCAAAACCTCCCTAATTGTTTCGGCCTAAGCTAAAGAAGCTCGGCCGCTTCAGCATTACTATTCAGGCTTTGCTGCACATCTTAAAAAGGGGTTCTATTATGCAAAACCAACTTTTCTTATAAACCTCGTTTCCATATGAGTTGGGAAATTGTGTTAGATGTAAATATAAACAGAATACAATGATTTGTGAATCCTTTTCAAGCCATATTCAGTTGAATATGCTACAAAGACAACATATTTGATGTTCAAACTCACAAACATTTTTGCAAATAATCATTAACTCTTCAAATTGATGCCAGCAACACCTGACAAAGAAGTTGGGAAAGGTGGCAATAAATACTGATAAAGTTGAGGAATGCTCATCAAACACTTATGTGGAACATCCCACAGGTGTGCAGGCTAATTGGGAACAGGTGGGTGCCATGATTGGCTATAAAAACAGCTTCCCCAAAAAATGCTCAGTCTTTCACAAGAAAGGATGGGGCGAGGTACACCCCTTTGTCCACAACTGTGTGAGCAAATAGTCAAACAGTTTAAGAACAACATTTCTCAAAGTGCAATTGCAAGAAATTTAGGGATTTCAACATCTACGCTCCATAATATCATCAAAAGGTTCGGAGAGTCTGGAGAAATCACTCCACGTAAGCGGCATGGCCGGAAACCAACATTGAATGACCGTGACCTTCCATCCCTCAGGCGGCACCGTATCAAAAACCGACATCAACCTCTAAAGGATATCACCACATGGGCTCAGGAACACTTCAGAAAACCACCGTCACTAAATACAGTTGGTCGCTACATCTGTAAGTGCAAGTTAAAACTCTACTATGCAAAGCGAAAGCCATTTATCAACAACATCCAGGAATGCCGCCGGCTTCTCTGGGACCGAGATCATCTAAGATGGACTGATGCAAAGTGGAAAACTGTTCTGTGGTCTGACGAGTCCACATTTCAAAATATATTTGGAAACTGTGGACGTGGTGTAATCCAGAACAAAGAGGAAAAAAAACATCCGGATTGTTATAGGCGCAAAGTTCAAAAGCCAGCATGTGTGATGGTATGGGGGTGTATTAGTGCCCAAGACATGGGTAACTTACACATCTGTGAAGGCACCATTAATGCTGAATGGTCCATACAAGTTTTGGAGCAACATATGTTGTCTTCCAAGCAACGTTATCATGGACGCCCCTGCTTTTTTCAGCAAGACAAGTGTTAAAACACCGTGGTTTCGTAGTAAAAGAGTGCGGGTACTTTCCTGGCCCGCCTGCATTCCAGACCTCTCTCCCCTCAAAAATGTGTGGCACATTACTAAGTGTAAAATACGACAGCGGACTGTTGAAGGACTGAAGCTCTACATAAAACAAGAATGGGAAAGAATTCCACTTTCAAAGCTTCAACAATTAGTTTCCTCAGTTCCCAAACGTTTATTGAGTGTTCTTAAAAGAAAAGGTGATGTAACACAGTGGTGAACATGCCCTTTCCCAACTACTTTGGCACGTGTTGCAGCCATGAAATTCTAAGTTAATGATTATTTGCAAAAAAAAATTCAGTTTATGAGTTTGAACATCAAATATGTTGTCTTTGTAGCATATTCAACTGAATATGGGTTGAAAATGATTTGCAAATCATTGTATTCTGTTTATATTTACATCTAACACAATTTCCCAACTCATATGGAAACGGGGTTTGTATATGGGACATTTTTTTTCCATACTAAAATGATAGATTGCAGTGCAGATAACATGCAAAAAAAAGAAATAAAGCCTTGTTCAAACAAGTCTCTCAAAGGTTGCCTCGATAATGATTTTAGTTCAAACTATCCAGTACGTACGCCCACACATGCATGCACATCACAATCTGCAATCATGCCAGTGACCTCTGTAAGATGGAGCAGCCAATTGGAATTTTGCAAGACATTGACATACCTCTCACCTACATGCACGTCACGGCTGAAGGAAAATCTAAAACGAATCATTTTAATCACTCTCCATCGGCGTGGCTTTGTGAAGAAAATGTGCAACGCTATCACTGGGGAATAAAAGTAGCAAATGGTGCTGAGTTAGGACAGCTTTCAACCTTGTGTGTTCTTTTCTTTGCAATGGTTTTCCACATATTGATGGAATTTGCAGTACACAGTACATGATGGTATTATTTTGAAGTCTTTGTTTCATTGAAAATCATCGATCTTGCCTGACTTGTCTAACTAATTATGTTGAAAAGTGAAAAGTTCGAACGCAAAAACGTCAACAGATTTCTCCATTTTTCTTTTTTTGAGTAAATTGATGTTTTTGTGATGTGGGTTGCAATTGAATCAAAATGAGAGTCTCAATTTGAAAAATGCACATTTATCACAAAAAAGGAATTTTGATAAATTTGTACACATTTTTTTTTTTTTTAGATAAAAACAGGTAACTCCAAACAATGTTTCTTTGCAAAAACTGTATGAGGTGCCAACCTGGACCACAAAATGAGTCAAAAACAGAAGAATGCTTACTATATCACTGTAATTAGAGATGTCAGACAATATCGGAATGCCGATACTATCAGCCGATAAATGTTTTAAAATGTAATATCGGAAATTAGAAGTAAAATGTATTAATTTTTAAAACGCCGCCGCACGGAGTGGTACACGGACGTAGGGAGAACTACAAACCTTAAAGGCACTGCCTTTGCGTGCCGGCCCAATCACATAATATCTATGAATGCAAGGCATACTTAGTCAACAGCCATACATGTCACACTGAGGGTGGCCGTATAAACAACTTTAACACTGTTATAAATATGCGCCACACTGTGAACCCACACCAAACAAGAGTGACGAACACATTTTGGGAGAACATCCGCGCCGTAACACAACATAAACACAACAAAATGAATACCCAGATCCCCTTGCAGCACTAACTCTTCCGGGACGCTACAATATACACCCCCCGCTACACACACACTCACACACACATCAACCCAGTCTCCTCATGCTCTCTCACGGAGAGCATGTCCCAAATTCCAACATACTGTTTTGAGGCATGTTAAAAAAAAAAAATGCACTTTGTGACTTCAATAATAAATATGGCAGTGCCATGTTGGCATTTTTTTTTTGCATAACTTGAGTTGATTTATTTTGGAAAACCTCGTTACATCGTTTAATGCATCCAGCGGGGAATCACAACACAATTAGGCATAATAATGTGTTCATTCCACGATTGTATATATCGCTATCGGTTGATATCGGTATCAGTAAATAAGAGTTGGATAATATCGGGATATCGGATATCGGCATAAAAGCCATTATCGGATATCTCTGATTGTAATGATTATATTCATCCAAACAACCACTTTTTTTGAGTGTTTCAATCAATCAAACTTAATTTATAAAGCACTTTTCATACGGAAAATAAATGCAACACCAAAGTGCTTTACAAAGTTAAAAGCAATACCCCGGTGACCCATATCCCATATTATTACACACACACACACACACACACACACACACACACACACACACACACACACACACACACACACACACACACACACACACACACACACGCACACACACACGCACACACACACAACATACACGCATATGCCACTATATGAACCAATAATTGCATGTCTGAGTACAGAGGAGCCATGTGGTTAAACACTATCACAGGAGCCATCTGCACCAGGTCATCAGACCATGGCCACCAATGTTTTTTTTGCATTAAAATGTGTAAAAAATTATCTCGTTCTTGGCGGCTGGCAAGGCAGCTAATGGGAGTTATCAAGTCTGCCTTTAAATCACTTCAGATATGCAGCCTAAAAATCCCAACAATACTTAATTTATGTTCCGTAACCTGTATAATAACCAAGCTGTAGCAAAGTTGTAGTTATAAGAGCTGTTTCTTTTCCTCTTTCCACAGTTTTCCCCCAAAAATTGAAATGTGGACTCCTCAGACCACAGAACACTTTTCCATTTTTCATTAGTCCATCGGCAGTGTTTCTGGGTGTTGTCGACAAATAGCTTTTGCTTTGCACAGTAGTTTTAACTTGCACTTACAGATGTAGCGACAAACTGTAGTTACTGAAAGTGGTTTTCCAAAGTGTTTTTGAATCCATGTGGTGATATCCTTTACACACTGATGTCGGTTTTTGTCGTAGTACTGCCTCAGGGGTCGAATGGCCGTAATATCATAGCTTATGTGCAGTGATTTCTACAGATTTTCTGAACCGTTTGATGACATTACAGACGGTAGTTGGTGAAACCCCTAAATTCCTCGCAATAGCTGGTTGAGAAATGTTGTTCTAAAACTGTTCAGCAACTTGCTCACGCATTTGTTGACAAAGTGGTGACCCTCGCCCCCATTCTTCTTTGTGAATGACATAGCGTTTCACGGAAGCTGCTTTCATACCCAATCGTGGCACCCACCTGTTGCCAATCAGCCTGTTCACCTGTGGGATGTTCCAAATAAGTGTTTGATGAGCATTCCTCAACTTTTTTCAGTCTTTTTTGCCACTTATGCCAGCTGTTTTTAAATATGTTGCAGGCATTACATTTTAAATGAGCTAATATTTGCAAAAAATACCAAACGGACGTTAAGTATCTTGTCTTTGCAGTCAATTCTATTGAATATGAGTTGAAAATGATTTGCAATTCATTGTATTCTGTTTTTATTTACCATATATAGCAGGGGTCACCAATCTTTTTGAAAGCATGAGCTACTTCTTGGGTCCTGATTCATGCGAAGGGCTACCAGTTTGATACACACTTAAATAAATTGCCAGAAATAGCCAATTTGCTCAATTTACCTTTAATAAATAAATCTGTATATCAATATATATATATATATATATATATATATATATATATATATATATATATATATATATATATATTGATATATTGATATATGGGTATTTTTGTATGGAAGGTTTTTTGTAGAGAGTAAATGATGAAGAAAACACTTAATTGAACGGTTTAAAAGAGGAGAAAACAGGAAAAAAATGAAAACCAAATTTTGAAACATAGTTTATCTTCAATTTCAACTCTTTAAAATTCAAAATTCAACCGAAAAAAAAGAGAAAAACTATCTCATTTGAATGTTTTTGAAAAAATTGAAAAAAAACCTTTATGGAACATCTTTAGTCATTTTTCCTAATTAAGATTAATTTTAGAATTTTGATGACATGTTTTAAATAGGTTGAAATCCAATCTGCACTTTGTTAGAATATATAACAAATTGGACCAAGCTATATTTCTAACAAAGACAAATCATTATTTCTTCTAGATTTTCTAGAACATTTTTTTTAAAGTAATTCAAAAGACTTTGAAATAAGATTTAAATTTGATTCTAAATATTTTCTAGATTTGCCAGAATATTTTTGGGGAATTTTAATCATAAATTTGAAGAAATATTTCACAAATATTCTTCATCGAAAAAAGAGAAGCTAACATGAAGAATTTAATTAAAATTAATGTATTATTTTTTACAACATTGATTTAAATTGTAAGGAAATTAGAGGAAGGAATTTAAAAGGTAAAAAGTTATATGTGTTTAAAAATCCTAAAATCATTTTTAAGGTTGTATTTTTTTTTCTAATATTGTCTTTCTGAGAGAAAATGAATTTATTTAAACAATTAAATTAATTCATTTAAACAAATGAAGACCAAATCTTTAAAATATTTTCTTGGATTTTCAAATTCTATTTAAATTTTGTCTCTCTTAGAATTAAAAATGTCGAGCAAAGCGAGACCAGCTTGCTAGTAAATAAATAAAAATGGAAAAAAATAGAGGCAGCTCACTGGTAAGTGCTGCTATTTGAGCTATTTTTAGAACAGGCCAGCGGGCGACTCATCTGGTCCTTACGGGCGACCTGGTGCCCGCGTTGGTGACCCCTGCTTTACACAATAAGCCAACTTCACTGGTTTTGGGGTTTCTACTATTACTTTTCCAACTTTCAAATTGACAGCATGTGTTTCTTTTTAGGCAGAACAAAAACAACTTCCTCCTGTGGTTGTGTTACTAAACTCAACACAACACGACCGCGTCCTGATGCCGTTTGAACTCTGAACGCCTCAGTTCTGACATTCATTTAGCGCTTGTTGCTCCTTTTAAAACCAGCACTCCCGTTTCCAATTGGTCTTTGAAGCGTGAATGAGCAGAGGCGGGTGTTGGAATTGAAGAAGGGAACATTTGAAGCTTTTAGTGTTGCTGTTGACAACCGCATCACTTTCTCAGCCGGATGAAGCAGCACCTTTTCCACAGGTGTCAGACTCGTTTTTATCGAGAGCCGCCATGCAATTGTGGCCCCTGCTCAGAGGGCCTCTTGTAAGAGTGAATATAGAAAGTTGTCATACCCTGGTTTTACTCTTAAAGTGGGCAAATATGTTGGATTATTATATTGGTTACAAACTTACTTTCAATCAATGTTTATTTATATACTGTTATGTTAGATCCACTATGGACTGGACTCTCACTATTATGTTAGATCCACTATGGACTGGACTCTCACTATTATGTTAGATCCACTATGGACTGGACTCTCACTATTATGTTAGATCCACTATGGACTGGACTCTCACACTATTATGTTAGATCCACTATGGACTGGATTCTCACACTATTATGTTAGATCCACTATGGACTGGACTCTCACTGTTATATTAGGTCCACTATAGACTGAACTCTCACACTATTATGTTAGATCCACTATGGACTGGACTCTCACTATTATGTTAGATCCACTATGGACTGGACTCTCACTATTATGTTAGATCCACTATGGACTGGACTCTCACAATATTATGTTAGATCTACTATGGACTGGACTCTCACTATTATGTTAGATCCACTATGGACTGGACTCTCACTATTATGTTAGATCCACTATGGACTGGACTCTCACTATTATGTTAGATCCACTATGGACTGGACTCTCACTATTATGTTAGATCCACTATGGACTGGACTCTCACACTATTATGTTAGATCCACTATGGACTGGACTCTCACACTATTATGTTAGACCCACTATGGACTGGACTCTCACACTATTATGTTAGATCCACTATGGACTGGACTCTCACACTATTATGTTAGATCCACTATGGACTGGACTCTCACTATTATGTTAGATCCACTATGGACTGGACTCTCACACTATTATGTTAGATCCACTATGGACTGGACTCTCACACTATTATGTTAGATCCACTATGGACTGGACTCTCACTATTATATTAGGTCCACTATAGACTGAACTCTCACACTATTATGTTAGATCCACTATGGACTGGACTCTCACACTATTTTGTTAGATCCATTATGGACTGGACTCTCACTATTATGTTAGATCCACTATGGACTGGACTCTCACTATTATGTTAGATCCACTATGGACTGGACTCTCACACTATTATGTTAGATCCACTATGGACTGGACTCTCACTATTATGTTGGATCCACTATGGACTGGAGTCTCCCTATTATGTTAGATCCACTATGGACTGGACTCACACACTACTATGTTAGATCCACTATGGACTGGACTCTCACTGTTATGTTAGATCCACTATGGACTGGACTCTCACAATATTATGTTAGATCTACTATGGACTGGACTCTCACTATTATGTTAGATCCACTATGGACTGGACTCTCACTATTATGTTAGATCCACTATGGACTGGACTCTCACTATTATGTTAGATCCACTATGGACTGGACTCTCACACTATTATGTTAGATCCACTATGGACTGGACTCTCACACTATTATGTTAGATCCACTATGGACTGGACTCTCACACTATTATGTTAGATCCACTATGGACTGGACTCTCACTATTATGTTAGATCCACTATGGACTGGACTCTCACTATTATGTTAGATCCACTATGGACTGGACTCTCACTATTATGTTAGATCCACTATGGACTGGACTCTCACTATTATGTTAGATCCACTATGGACTGGACTCTCACACTATTATGTTAGATCCACCATGGACTGGACTCTCACTATTATGTTAGATCCACTATGGACTGGACTCTCACTATTATGTTAGATCCACTATGGACTGGACTCTCACTATTATATTAGGTCCACTATAGACTGAACTCTCACACTATTATGTTAGATCCACTATGGACTGGACTCTCACACTATTTTGTTAGATCCATTATGGACTGGACTCTCACTATTATGTTAGATCCACTATGGACTGGACTCTCACTATTATGTTAGATCCACTATGGACTGGACTCTCACACTATTATGTTAGATCCACTATGGACTGGACTCTCACTATTATGTTGGATCCACTATGGACTGGAGTCTCCCTATTATGTTAGATCCACTATGGACTGGACTCACACACTATTATGTTAGATCCACTATGGACTGGACTCTCACTGTTATGTTAGATCCACTATGGACTGGACTCTCACAATATTATGTTAGATCTACTATGGACTGGACTCTCACTATTATGTTAGATCCACTATGGACTGGACTCTCACTATTATGTTAGATCCACTATGGACTGGACTCTCACTATTATGTTAGATCCACTATGGACTGGACTCTCACACTATTATGTTAGATCCACTATGGACTGGACTCTCACACTATTATGTTAGATCCACTATGGACTGGACTCTCACACTATTATGTTAGATCCACTATGGACTGGACTCTCACTATTATGTTAGATCCACTATGGACTGGACTCTCACTATTATGTTAGATCCACTATGGACTGGACTCTCACTATTATGTTAGATCCACTATGGACTGGACTCTCACTATTATGTTAGATCCACTATGGACTGGACTCTCACACTATTATGTTAGATCCACCATGGACTGGACTCTCACTATTATGTTAGATCCACTATGGACTGGACTCTCACTATTATGTTAGATCCACTATGGACTGGACTCCCACACTATTATGTTAGATCCACCATGGACTGGACTCTCACTATTATGTTAGATCCACTATGGACTGGACTCTCACTATTATGTTAGATCCACTATGGACTGGACTCTCACACTATTATGTTAGATCCACTATGGACTGGACTCTCACTATTATGTTGGATCCACTATGGACTGGAGTCTCCCTATTATGTTAGATCCACTATGGACTGGACTCACACACTATTATGTTAGATCCACTATGGACTGGACTCTCACTGTTATGTTAGATCCACTATGGACTGGACTCTCACAATATTATGTTAGATCTACTATGGACTGGACTCTCACTATTATGTTAGATCCACTATGGACTGGACTCTCACTGTTATGTTAGATCCACTATGGACTGGACTCTCACAATATTATGTTAGATCTACTATGGACTGGACTCTCACTATTATGTTAGATCCACTATGGACTGGACTCTCACTATTATGTTAGATCCACTATGGACTGGACTCTCACTATTATGTTAGATCCACTATGGACTGGACTCTCACACTATTATGTTAGATCCACTATGGACTGGACTCTCACACTATTATGTTAGATCCACTATGGACTGGACTCTCACACTATTATGTTAGATCCACTATGGACTGGACTCTCACTATTATGTTAGATCCACTATGGACTGGACTCTCACTATTATGTTAGATCCACTATGGACTGGACTCTCACTATTATGTTAGATCCACTATGGACTGGACTCTCACTATTATGTTAGATCCACTATGGACTGGACTCTCACACTATTATGTTAGATCCACCATGGACTGGACTCTCACTATTATGTTAGATCCACTATGGACTGGACTCTCACTATTATGTTAGATCCACTATGGACTGGACTCCCACACTATTATGTTAGATCCACCATGGACTGGACTCTCACTATTATGTTAGATCCACTATGGACTGGACTCTCACTATTATGTTAGATCCACTATGGACTGGACTCTCACTATTATGTTAGATCCACTATGGACTGGACTCTCACTATTATGTTAGATCCACTATGGACTGGACTCTCACTATTATGTTAGATCCACTATGGACTGGACTCTCACTATTATGTTAGATCCACTATGGACTGGACTCTCACACTATTATGTTAGATCCACCATGGACTGGACTCTCACTATTATGTTAGATCCACTATGGACTGGACTCTCACACTATTATGTTAGATCCACTATGGACTGGACTCTCACACTATTATGTTAGATCCACCATGGACTGGACTCTCACTATTATGTTAGATCCACTATGGACTGGACTCTCACTATTATGTTAGATCCACTATGGACTGGACTCTCACTATTATGTTAGATCCACTATGGACTGGACTCTCACTATTATGTTAGATCCACTATGGACCGGACTCTCACTATTATGTTAGATCTACTCAACGTCCATTGCAGCGGTCGCCCTGGGGGTCTGTCCCCACATCCGCAGACCTCTCCAAAGTTTCTCATTGGGTTGAGTTTTTCCTTGCCCCGATGTGGGATCTGAACCGAGGATGTCGCGGTGGCTTGTGCAGGAGGTGGGGGGGGGGGGGGGGGGACAACAAAAGGTTGTAGAGCATGAAATGTATTGAAATGGCGTTGAAGTAATTGCACTGCAGACTTCAATAAAGACCCGCAGTCTGCCTCGCTCAACTATTATTGCGGAATGGAAAAAAGTTGATTTGCTTAATAGTTTGTTGTCGTCTAATGCTCAGGGGGTGTTACGTGGCGGAGCAGCCAGGCGTGCGTGTTTACAATAGGATCACATCTGTGAGAGAAGCTAATAGACCTCCTAAGATCACTTTCTCCGCTTTGCCTTCTCGCGGGAATCCTATTTTTATTTATATTTCCGTGCCTCCCGTCACTAAGACTTCCTTCCACGGTCCACAGCTCCAGCACACCTCCCAGCGACTCTTTGATTGGTTCCGATCAGCACCGCCTCGTGTTTCCTCCGACGCCGAATCACTCCTCCTCGTTGGCGGCTGTCACGTATCGACCCACCTGAAATGTCACACCCTGCGGGACCGGGATGTCGGACCCGGGGTGGCTTCGGTTTAACAGACACACGCCCGCTTGTCCACGCATGCAGACGTGTGTAATGTGCTGTGTTGTAATGGAGGGGGGGTGATGTCACACCTTTTGTTGTTGTCAAGGATATTTAGCGCTAACGAGGCGGAAGAAACAGGAGCTGAATTAAAAGCGATAGTGGCGGATGAACAGTGTGTAACAACCTTGTGTAACAACATTGTGTAACAACATTGTTCGGTAACACTTTAGGGTGGGGAACATATTCACCGTTAATTAGTTGCTTATTAAAGTAACGGGGACTTAATTTACAGTTATTTGGACACTAGGGGAACACAAGAGGGCACCGGTTAGGGTTACCAATAAGCAATAATTCTGAGGTTATTGAGGGAAGACTTTTAGTTAATGGCTTACTGGTTGTATAATAAGGCCATGCAGAATAAACCGTTAAGTATTTAAAGATGACTAATTAACAGCCAACATGTTAGTAATCTGGATGTTAATAAGCAACCAATTTACTCTTAACTAATGGCTTACTAGTTGCATAATAAGGCCATGTAGAATAAGGCATTAATAAATACGTAATAATGACTAAATCAGAGCTGATATGTTGTTAATTTGCATGTTAATAAGCAACAAATTGACTCTTAGTTAATGGCTTACTGGTTGTATAATAAGGCCATGCATAATAAACCGTTAAGTATTTAGAGATGACTAATTAAGAGCCAATATGTTAGAAATATGCATGTTAGTATGCAACCAATTTACTCTTAATTATTGGCTTACTGGTTGCATAATAAGGCCATGTAGAATAAGGCATTAATAAGTACTTAATAATGACTAAATAATAGCTAATATGTTGTTAATTTGCATGTTAATAAGCAACTAATTTACTCTTAATAATGGCTTACTGGTTTGATAATAAGGCCATGTAGAATAAGGCATTAATAAGTACTTAATAATGACTAAATAAGAACTAATATGTTGTTAAATTGCATGTTAATAAGCAACTAATTCACTCTTAGTTAATTGCTTACTGGTTGAATAATAAGGTCATGCATAATAAACCGTTAAGTATTTAAAGATGACTAATCAACAGCCAATATGTTAATAATTTGCATGTTAGAATGCAACCAATTTACTCTTAGTTAATGGCTTACTGGTTGTATAATAAGGCCATGCTTAATAAGGCATTAATAAGTATGTAATAATGACTAAATAAGAGCTGATATGTTGTTAATTTGCATGTTAATAAGCAACTAATTTATTTTTAGTTAATAGCTTACTGGTTGTATAATAAGGCCATGTAGAATAAGGCATTAATAAGTACTTAATAATGACTAATTAAGAGCCAATATGTTAGTAATATGCATGTTAGTATGCAACCAATTTACTCTTAATTATTGACTTACTGGTTGCATAATAAGGCCATGTAGAATAAGGCATTAATAAGTACTTAATAATGACTAAATAAGAGCTAATATGTTGTTAATTTGCATGTTAATAAGCAACGAATTGACTCTTAGTTAATGGCTTACTGGTTTGATAATAAGGTCATGCATAATAAACCGTTAAGTATTTAAAGATGACTAATTAAGAGCCAATATGTTAGTAATTTGCATGTTAGTATGCAACCAATTTACTCTTAATTACTGGCTTACTGGTTGCATAATAGGGCCATGTTAAATAAGGCATTAATAAGTGATGGATAATGACTAATTAAGAGCCCATATTGTTACTAATTTGCATGTTGATAAGCAACTAATTGACTCTTAGTTAATGGCTTACTGGTTGTATAATAAGGCCATGCATAATAAGGCATGGATAAGTATTTAATAATGACTAAATAAGAGCTAATATGTTGTTAATTTGCATTTTGATAAGCAACCAATTGACTTTTAGTTAATGACTTACTGGTCGTATAATAAGTATTAATAAGTTGTTAATAAATACTTAATAATGACTAATTTAGAGCCCATATGGTACTATTTTGTATGTTAGTAAGCAACTAATTGACTCTTGGTTGATGACTCACTGGTTGTATAATAAGGCCATGCATAATAAGGCATTAATAAGTACTTAATAATGACTAATTAAGAGCCCATGTGTTACTGATTTGCATGTTGATAAGTAACTAATTGACCCTTAGTTAATGTCTTACTGGTTGTATAATAAGGTCGTTGTAACGACCTGGGCGCAGGTAGGAAATTATTTATTTTAGAATAAAACAGATTTAGACAAAACCAAAAGAGCTAGCATGAGAGCTAGAAAACATAAAAGGGGCTTAGCATGGAAGCTAGGATAAACAGGACCTAGAACAAGAGTCGTCGTTTGTTGTACAAAGACACATTAGGAAGCGAGACAGACTGACGGGAGAAGGCAGGCTAAATAATGACAATAATCACAAAACAGGTAAGCGTCAGGAGCAAGCGGCAGGTGAAAATAATGAGTTACTGAGGGACGGCGTGGCGAAGTTAGTAGAGTGGCCGTGCCGGCAATCTGCGGGTTGCTAGTTCAATCCCCACCTTCTACCATCCTGGTCACGTCCGTTGTGTCCTTGGGCAAGACACTTCACCCTTGCTCCTGATGGGTGCTGGTGAGCGCCTTGCATGGCAGCTCCCACCGTCAGTGCGTGAATGGGCGAATGTGGAAATACTGTCAAAGTGCTTTGGGCTTCTTAAAAAGTGGTAGAAAAGTGCTATACCAGTACAACTCATTTACCATTACTATGGAAACCAACAGAAAATACAAACAGACTCAAAAATCTAAACCATAATATGATCCGGGCAGCGGATAATAACAGTCGTGCCGAATAAGGCATTAATAAGTACTTAATAATGACTAATTAAGAGCACGTATGATACTGATTTGCATGTTGCTAAGCAACCAATTGACTTTTAATTAATGGTTACTGGTTGTATAATAAGGCCATGCTGAATAAGGCATTAATAAATGCTTAATAATGACTAATTAAAAGACCATATGTTACTAATTTGCATGTTGATAAGCAACTAATTGACTCCTAATTAATGGCTTACTGGTTGTATAATAAGGCCATGCAGAATAAGGCGTTAATAAGTACTTGATAATGACTAATTAAGAGCCAATATGTTACTAATAGTCATGTTAATAAGCAACTAATTGACTCTTAATTAATGGCTTACTGGTTGTATAACAAAGCCATACAGAATAAGGCATTAATTAATACTTCAAGTTAAAATACCACTGATAGTCTCACACACACTAGGCGTGGTGTTTTTTTCCCCTCTGCATTCGACCCATCCCCTTGTTCACCCCATGGGAGGTGAGGGGAGCAGTGAGCAGCAGCGGTGCCACGCCCGGGAATAATTTTTGGTGATTTAACCCCCAATTCCAACCCTCGATGCCGAGTGCCTAGCAGGGAGGTAATGGCTCCCAATTTTATAGTCTTTGGTATGACTTGGCCGGGGTTTGAACTCGCAACCTAGCGATGTCAGGGCGGACACTCTAACCACTAGGCCTCTGAGCGCCAATATGTTACTAATTTGCATGTTAATAAGAAACTAGTTGACACTTAAATAATGGCTTACTAGTTGTATAATAAGGCCATGCAGAATAAGGCGTTAATAAGTACTTGATAATGACTAATTAAGAGCCAATATGTTACTAATAGTCATGTTAACAAGCAACTAATTGACTCCTAGTTAATGGCTTACTGGTTTTATGGCTTACGGGGTCCGTGCTCAGCAATGCAGAACACAGACCGCGTCCAAAAAGTAAGGTGTATGTGTTGTAATATTAATAGTCATAATTCAGGGGGTTGTGGATGCAGCATCTACTGGCTTGTGCTAAGGTGTTATGAGGACTGCTGTGGGCGTCTTAAGGTCGGCAATAAAGTTTTAAAAGATCAACTTTTGTGCTTCAGTCTACATTACTCTCAAAACATCTCGGGTAGAATATCACCGCTGCAGGTGGATGAGACTGCTTTCCTTATAGTTAACAGAGGGGAGATGACGGTAGACTGACACCAGGTGATAGTAATCTTCAATAATTTATTATATAATAATAACAATAATAACAAATACTAAACTAATAAGATAACCCAAGGAGATGGCGTGTGTCAAACCCAAGTAAAAATGTGTGTTATTATGTGTGTAAATTAACTGAAGTGTGTGTTACCAAGTGTTGTAGAGAGCGAAGGAACAAGGCAGTCCGAGGGGCAGGCAGGTGAACATCCAGGGCAGGAGAGGAGAGGCTAGATCCGTGTTCAGGCGAGGGTCGGGAATCTAGGAAGGCAGTCTAAAAACACGGGGGGGAAACAAAAGATGATCTGGAAGGGGGAAGACTCTGCGGGAGAGCAACACGGACGTCAGAATCATGGAGGGAAACACAGCGAAGATCAGGCTTACGGTACACAGAGAGGTAACTAAGATCCCGCACCGATCCTAAGGTCCACTGGACCTTTATCCAGCAAGCCCTCATGAGTACCAGGTGAGCAGATTGGTAAATGAGTGCAGGCTTGTGGCTGCGTGGGCGTGCTGCGCTCAACGTGAGAGGGGGGGGGAGTGTCCGGGTGCGATGTCAGCGGCTCCTCTGGGTGGTCCCGCAGCAGAGGGAGGCGCAGACTGCTTGTGTGCCGCAACAGCTTTCGTTTAAAAAACAAATAGTTCCTTCGTTTTTCGGTTCGGTTAAAACTGTTGGCGCGGGATCGGATTTCGGTCCACCTCCCAATGTATGACCGTGCATCTCAAGTGGATCTGATCCCAGATAAACAACAAACGGTGTGGCGCTATGAGCTTCCCCTAAGGGAAGAAAATACTTTACTCCCTGAAAAACTTCTTGACACCTCCCCTGAAGTCTTCCGTCTCACATGTTGAAAAACCCCTGAAGACCACACAAAGTACTTTAGTAATTACTGAGTGCACTTCAAAAATGTGCCACTTGGCAAGATTTAAAACTTTATATTTAGAAATGTTCCTAGTTTTAAGTTGTTAAATGGCCCTTTTGTGGGTTCTTTGGACCACCACACACTGCCAGGAGAGACCGGAATTCAGGGTGTAACACTGTTTTATATTCATCAAAAAGTGCAAGTCTTTTACTTTCCAGCCAACTATCTTTCTCTCCTACGTCCGCTCAGCAGCACATGCAACTCCAACTATGTGTCTCCACCCCGCTGCTGCTAATAAGGGCGACCGGTGATTAGATAATAAGGCCCAGCTGGGCCATCTACGCACCTGTCGCTGTCTTCGAGGCCAGTTCTGGCACACCCTGTTTTGCGGTAGACCCGCAGGCCACGCCCCCTTTTACGTAACTATTCAATTTACTACTCAGTGGCCTAGTGGTTAGAGTGTCCGCCCTGAGATCTGTAGGTTGTGAGTTCAAACCCCGGCCGAGTCATACCAAAGACTATTTAAATGGGACCCATTACCTCCCCTGCTTGACACTCAGCATCAAGAGTCAGAATTGGGGGTTAAATCACCAAAAATAGTTCCCGGGCGTGGCCACTGATGCTGCTCACTGCTCCCCTCACCTCACAAGGAGATAGGAGTCCACAGGAAAGACCCGGGACACGTTGGGAAGACTATGTCTCCTGGCTGGCCTGGGAATTCCTCGGGATCCTCCGGGAGAAGCTGGATGAAAGTACTGTCTTCCCTGCTTAGGCTTCTAGATGGATGGATTATTTAATTGAGATATTTTGGTTTTCCCCTCAGAGAAAATTGGGCAAGTGTCGGGGGGTTAAGTATCTTTTTGTGTCGTTATGGCCATTTTTGGCCATAACGACATGATTTAGAACCCACGGGCCGAATGAATGATCTATGGCCCCCGCTATATTATTTGATTAGTTTTAGAACCAGCCCGCAGGCCACAGCCGCCTGCTGCTGTTTTGCATGCCCCAATACTTCATCAGTGTTGGCGCTAGGAATTTCCAAAATGGTTCCCAGGGACCCTATAAAGTCATAAAAATGGGGTCCCGCAGCAAATACAAACCCTGTTTCCATATGAGTTGGGAAATTGTGTTAGATGTAAATATAAACAGAATACAATGATTTGCAAATCCTTTTCAAGCCATATTCAGTTGAATATGCTACAAAGACAACATAGTTGGTGTTAAAACTCATAAACATTTTTTTTTTTGCAAATAATCATTAACTTTAGAATTTGATGCCAGCAACACGTGACAAAGAAGTTGGGAAAGGTGGCAACAAGTACTGATAAAGTTGAGGAATGCTCATCAGACACTTATTTGGAACATCCCACAGGTGTGCAGGCTAATTGGGAACAGGTGGGCGCCATGATTGGGTATAAAAACAGCTTCCATGAAATGTTAAGTAATTCACAACAAGGATGGGGCGAGGTACACCAATTTGTAAGCAAATTGTCGAACAATTTTAGAACAACATTTCTCAACGAGCTATTGCAAGGAATTTAGGAATTTTACCATCTACGGTCCGTAAAATCATCAAAAGGTTCAGAGAATCTAGAGAAATCACTGCACTTAGGCGATGATATTACGGACCTTTGATCCCTCAGGCGGGACTGCATCAAAAATCGACATCAGTATGTAAAGAATATCACCACATGGGATCAGGAACACTTCAAAAAAACACTGTCAGTAACTACAGTTGTTTGCTACATCTGTAAGTGGAAGTTAAAACTTTGCTATGCAAAGCAAAACCCATTTATCAACAACACCCAGAAACGGCGCTGGCTTCGCTGGGCCCGAGATCATCTAAGATGGACTGATGCAAAGTGGAAAAGTGTTCTGTGGTCTGACGAGTCCACATTTCAAATTATATTTGGAAACTGTGGACGTTGTGACCTCTGGAACAAAGAGGAAAATAACCATCCGGATTTTTATAGGCGCAAAGTTGAAAAGCCAGCATGTGTGATGGTATGGGGGTGTATTAGTGCCCAAGGCATGGGTAACTTACACATCTGTGAAGGCACCATTAATGCTGAAAGGTACATACAGGTTTTGGAGCAACATATGTTGTCATCCAAGAAACGTTATCATGGACGCCCCTGCTTATTTCAGCAAGACAATGCCAAGCCACATGTTAAAACAGCATGGTTTCGTAGTAAAAGAGTGCAGGTACTTTCCTGGCCCGCCTGCAGTCCAGACCTGTCTCCCATCGAAAATGTGTGGCGCATTATGACGCCTAAAATACGACAGCGGAGACCCCGGACTGTTGAAGGACTGAAGCTCTACATAAAACAAGAATGGGAAAGAATTCCACTTTCAAAGCTTCAACAATTAGTTTCCTCAGTTCCCAAACGTTTATTGAGTGTTGTTAAAAGAAAAGGTGATGTAACACAGTGGTGAACATGCCCTTTCCCAACTACTTTGGCACATGTTGCTTCCAGGAAATTCTAAGTTAATTATTATTGCAAAAAAATATCAAGTTTATGAGTTAGAACATCAAATATGTTGTCTTTGTAGCATATTCAACTGAATATGGGTTGAAAAGGATTTGCAAATCATTGTATTCTGTTTATATTTACATCTAACACAATTTCCCAACTCATATGGAAACGGGGCTTGTATTTGGGGGTCTCACTTTTTTGTAAGCATTTTGCAAGCAAATGATAAATTTATGCATTATCCTGTTATATTTCACATTCCATATTGTGTTTTGAAAAAAGGGTGTCATAAACTTTACTTAATTCATAAAAAAATTCAAATAGAGAAGAAAACACAAGAAAGTACAGAGCAGCACAAACACCACTGAGTTGCAGAGCACACTCCAGGCCTGAAGGGGCACCAGTGAGTGCTGAGGGCAGAACATCTCCACCTGCTTCCAACAGATTGGCTTGATTGAGTTCACCTGTTCACCTGCTCAGAGCACATGCTCCAAATGTTTGAGTCTATGTCAGTCAGCCCTTGATGACATGCTGCTAAGAGGAAGGAAGCCAGCTCCTGTGTGGACTCAGAAGACACAACTGGTGAGAAAACCAAAGGAAAGAAGCGCTTGTTTGGACTGAGGGGAATGTTTGAAGAAAATAATTTCACTGATGTTTACAAAAATTAATTAAAGGCCTACTGAAATGAGATGTTCTTATTTAAACGGGGATAGCAGGTCCATTCTATGTGTCATACTTCATCATTTCGCCATATTGCCATATTTTTGCCGAAAGGATTGAGTAGAGAACATCGCAATAAAGTTCGCCACTTTTGGTCGCTAATAAAAAAGCCTTGCCTGTACCGGAAGTAGCAGACGATGTGCGCGTGACGTCACGGGTTGTGGAGCTCCTCACATCTGAACATTGTTTACAATCATGGCCACCAGCAGCGAGAGCGATTCAGACCAATAAAGCGACAATTTCCCCATTAATTTGAGCCAGGATGAAAGATTCGTGGATGAGGAAATTTAGAGTGAAGGACTAGAGAAAACAAAAAAAAGGGGATTGCAGTAGGAGCGATTCAGATGTTATTAGACACATTTACTAGGATATCACGTTGGGAAGACTATGTCTCCCGGCTGGCCAGGGAACGCCTCGGGATCCCCCGGGAAGAGCTAGACGAAGTGGCTGGAGATAGGGAAGTCTGGGCTTCCCTGCTTAGGCTGCTGCCCCCGCGACCCGACCTCGGATAAGCGGAAGATGATGGATGGATGGATGGATGGGCTAGGATATCAATCCATCCATTTTCTACCGTTTATTCCCATTTGGGTCGCGGGGTGTGCTGGTGCCTATCTCAGCTACAATCGGGCGGAAGTATTAGGATAATTCTGGAAAATCCTGTATCCGCCTATTGTGTTGCTAGTGTTTTAGTGAGATTAAATAGTACCTGAAAGTCGGAGGGGTGTGACCACAGGTGTGTTAAACCCAGTGTCTCTGAGGGAAGTCACGCAGCTGCAGCAGGACGGAAGCTCCGCTGATGTCTCCGGCAAGAGCCGACTTATTACCACAATTTTCTCACCAAAAACTGCCGGTTGACACCAAAAACTTCACCTTGGGGAATTTTAAACAAGGAATCACTGTGTGTTTGTGTGGCTAAAGGCTGAAGCTTCGCACCTACAGCTTTCTTCTTTGATGTCTCCATTATTAATTCAACAAATTGCAAAAGATTCAGCAACACAGATGTCCAGAATACTGTGGAAATATGCGATTAAAGCAGACTACTTATAGCTTGGATCGGGCTGGAAAATAATTCATCATTCCGTGACGTTTTCAACGCGACACTTTGCGGGAAATTTAAAATTGCAATTTGGTAAACTAAAAAGGCCGTATTGGCATGTGTTGCAATGTTAATATTTCATCATTGATATACAAACTATCAGACTGCGTGGTCGCTAGTAGTGGCTTTCAGTAGGCCTTTAAGTTGACTGAAGGTCAGTGATTAAGTTTATCTTGAATTATTTAATTTCAATCATATTATTGGAAATGTTTAAGTTGATTCTTAAACCTAGTCCCTATCAGTGGAAATTAATTTTGGTTGGATTGATTTAAAAGAAAAGCAAAACATGTGTTTTGATAGATAGATAGATAGTACTTTATTGATTCCTTCAGGAGAGTTCCTTCAGGAAAATTAAAATTCCAGCAGTAGTGTACAGAGCTGAGATCAATTTAAAAAGTAAATAATGGGGGTATAAATGGAAACAAAATAGAAAAATATTACAATAAAAATGAACAATGGGAATACAAATATAACAGTAAAATAAGAATATAACAAGATAAACTGATGTATGTTTAAGAAACACCAATGTGTTCTTTTTTTAATTTTTGATTAAGGTTATCAACCTAATCTACTATTCTACAATTCAACTATTCTATTTAACTACTGACTAGTTGACTATTCATTCAGTTCATCCATTCATTTACACCAATAACCCAGTTTTTTTGATTGCTTCAAATCAAAAACCAATAAATCACAAGGAAAGAGGACTGAGTTGTCCCTTTGTTTCCATCCTGAGTCCACTTGGCCCTTTCAAGTTTTACCACGGCTTTGAAAAAAACCTGAAGAACTTGACAATGCATATGTAAATGTAATCAATCAATCAATCAATCAATGTTTATTTATATAGCCCTAAATCACAAATGTCTCAAAGGACTGCACAAACCATTACGACTACAACATCCTCGGAAGAACCTACAAAATGGCAAGGAAAACTCACACCCAGTGGGCAGGGAGAATTCACATCCAGTGGGACGCCAGTGACAATGCTGACTATGAGAAACCTTGGAGAGGACCTCAGATGTGGGCAACCCCCCCCTCTAGGGGACCGAAAGCAATGGATGTGGAGCGGGTCTAACATGATACTGTGAAAGTTCAATCCATAGTGGCTCCAACACAGCCGCGAGAGTTCAGTTCAAAGCGGATCCAAGACAGCAGCGAGAGTCCCGTCCACAGGAAACCATCCCAAGTGGAGGCGGATCAGCAGCGTAGTGATGCCCCCCCCCCCCTCTAGGGGACCGAAAGCAATGGATGTTGAGCGGGTCTAACATGATACTGTGAAAGTAATATAACATGTATATATACAGTACATAATATATACTGATTTATTATATTATATGATACAATATATAACAAAACACAATTGTTTGTAACTATTACAGTATATGTAACAGCAGCAAAAAAAAAAAAAAAATGCAGCATTAGAGTAGATCCAGTAAAAAATATAGATTATAAACAAAGAGGTTGCTAACATAGGAGAGTGAGGTCCTCTCCAAGGTTTCTCATAGTCAGCATTGTCACTGGCGTCCCACTGGATGTGAATTCTCCCTGCCCACTGGGTGTGAGTTTTCCTTGCCCTTTTGTGGGTTCTTCCGAGGATGTTGTAGTCGTAATGATTTGTGCAGCCCTTTGAGACATTTGTGATTTGGGGCTATATAAATAAACATTGATTGAATTTCAATTTGTCGCACTTTTATTATTTCATTATTTTCATCTTGCAATTTTACTTTTTATTCGAACCCTTCTATTGTATTGCTTTTGCACTATCTTGTTTAGCTCATTCATTGTTTATGTTCTTTGGGGTTTTTTTTTTGCTGTATGCTTTTTAACCTGCAAAGCACGTTGGTTCAATTTAAAAATAAAATTAAACCTGCTTTATAAATAAAGTTGCCTTGCCTGTACAGATGTCTTATCGGGTAAAAAAAAACAACTAGCTGCATGGGCAGGTATTTTCACTAGTTATTATACTGTATATATATATATATATTTTTTTTTTTTTTTTTTCTTCTGAAATGGGTTTATCTTATATTTTATAAGCTCTTTTTTGGCAGTGTGTAACTTTTTTTTCCATCATTATTTAAAGCTCTTGTGTACTTAAAAGTTCACCTAATGGAGGAGTAGTTGTTTTTTTTTCAAGATTCTACTATAACAGTTTTTTTAATCAGATATTTGCATTAAAAGGGTATAAAAAAAAGCCTTCAGGACAAGAAAAAAAAAAACGTGCACAAAATGCGCCACTGAAGGACTGGTGGTGCACTTAAAGCAGGCGTGTCCAAAGTGTGGCCCGGGGGCCATTTGTGGCCCGCAGGGAATGTTTTACCGGCCCGCAGCATATCGTTCTAAAAATACTAAAATATATATATATATTTTTTTAAACATTAAAAAGTGGAATAAAAGAGCAAATAGGTGAAATGCAACGAGAAAAAGTTGCATTGTTGACTTTAAAAACACTATTTTTTAAATGATTTCTCAACAAAATAATAATGAAAAAAAAATCAATGTTGCTAAAAATTGATTGATTTCAGGAGAAAAAGGACATAAATACAACGTACATAAAAACATGAAAAATATGCAATTCAGAAAAAAATAGTTCCATACTAATTATAAAATAATACTAATTATATTAATTACTTTATTGATTATTATAAATATACTAAACCACTTACAATATATTGTTTGAAGCTGATATAGAGATTTAAGTGTTGAATAAAAATTTTAAAAAGCATGACCTTTTTATGAGTGGGGCACTTTAGCATCCCTAAGGATTTTAATGGATTTTAATAACTGTCTTTGCTAAAAAAAAAATATAATAACAGTAAATTCTAATATATTTTGCTATGAATTATTGACCTATTTAGGGATCCAATTACTTCACAATAAATGTTTCACTTTGAAAATCGTTTTGGGAATATAATTTTGTATTTTGTTTCAAAAAATAGGGTTTCGACAAAAAGCTCGTAAAAAGTAAAACAAATAATGAAGTAGATTTAGCGATTCAAGGGTTTTATGAAAAAAATAATATACGACTTATTTTGAACCTTGTTTAAGACTGAAACCTTTCTGGGTCCTTAAGACCTAACTCAGGGGTCACCAACGCGGGCACCAGGTCGCCCGTAAGGACCAGATGAGTCGCCCGCTGGCCTGTTCTAAAAATAGCTCAAATAGCAGCACTTACCAGTGAGCTGCCTCTATTTTTTAAATTCTATTTATTTACTAGCAAGCTGGTCTCGCTTTGCTCGACATTTTTAATTCTAAGAAAGACAAAACTCAAATAGAATTTGAAAATCCAAGAAAATATTTTAAAGACTTGGTGTTCACTTGTTTAAATAAATTAATTTATTTTTTTACTTTGCTTCTTATAACTTTCAGAAACAATTTTAGAAAAAAATACAACCTAAAAATGATTTTAGGATTTTTAAACACATATACCTTTTTAACTTTAAAATTCATTCCTCTTTCCTGACAATTTAAATCAATGTTCAGGTAAATTTGTTTTTTTATTGTAAAGAATAATAAGTACATTTTAATTTAATTCTTCATTTAGGTTCTGTTTTTTCGACGAAGAACGTATTATTAAAATAAAAAAAAAAATATTCTGGCAAATCTAAAAAATCTTTTGAATCAAATTTCAATCTTATTTCAAAGTATTTTATATTTCTTTTAAAATTTTTGGTCTGGAAAATCTAGACGAAATAATGATATGTCTTTGTTAGAAATATAGCTTGGTCCAATTTATTATATATTCTAACAAATTGCAGATTGGATTTTAACCTATTTAAAACATGTCATCAAAATTCTAAAATTAATCTTAAACAGGAAAAATTATTAATGATGTTCCATAAAATATTTTTCTATTTTTCTCAAAAACATTCGAATTAGCTAGTTTTTCTTTTCTTTTTTTCGGTTGAATTTTGAATTTTAAAGAGTCGAAATTGAAGATAAACTATGTTTCAAAATTTAATTTTCTTTTTTGTTCCTGTTTTCTCCTCTTTTAAACCGTTCAATTAAGGTTTTTTTCATCATTTATTCCCTACAAAAAACATCCATCCATCCATCCATTTCTACCGCTTATTCCCTTTTGGGGTCGCGGGGGCGCTGGCGCCTATCTCAGCTACAGTCGGGTGGAAGGCGGGGTACACCCTGGACAAGTCTCCACCTCATCACAGGGCCAACACAGATAGACAGACAACATTCACACACTAGGGACCATTTAGTGTTGCCAATCAACCTATCCCCAGGTGCATGTCTTTGGAGGTGGGAGGGGCCTATCCCCAGGTGCATGTCTTTGGAGGTGGGAGGAAGCCGGAGTACCCGGAGGGAACCCACGCAAAACCTTCAGTAAAAGGAAAAAAAATGTACGACGAAATGACAGAAACACGCAGTTTTTTTATACATATAGATTTTCTTATTAAAGGTAAATTGAGCCAATTGGCTATTTCTGGCAATTTATTGAAGTGTGTATCAAACTGGTAGCCCTTGGCATTAATCAGTACCCAAGAAGTAGCTCTTGCTTTCAAAAAGGTTGGTGACCCCTGACCTAACTGGAGGGAGCCCCAACAATTTAAAAAATACAAAAAAAAGTGCATATTGTATTGGTTTTTAAAATGAAAAAAGTTCAACTTGGCCCCCGCTTGTTTTGTTTTGTGGAAAAAGTTTGGACACCCCTGACTTAAAGGGTCTCATGAGAAAACGTGTAATTCTGGCCAAGACATTCATTAAATACAAAAGCCATTCCGACCGACCGGAGGATATTGACCACTTGTCTTTGTCGCCTGCGCTCAAGGCTTTTTTTATTGGAACCCCGATGTTGTTTCTGTGTGTGCAGCTGCCATCCTTGACGACCCCATGGAGTGCAGCAGAGGAGAGCGTCTGGCCATCACGCTGGCCAAAGACAGCATCAACCGCAGCAGCAATCGCTCCACCACGGGCAAGCTGGAGGTGGACATCTTCGAGCTGCTCAGAGACAGCGAATACGAGATGGGAGAAACAAGTGAGTCGCTCAGATCAAGTATTTTATCCATTCAACACTTCAGCAACCATTATTTAAATTGCAGTTTATCTTGTGTGATAAAGAAACATACAGTGAATAGACTTCACAGTAGAGCAGGGGTCTACTGTGTTTCCCAGGCCAAGGAAGGCCAAGGACCCCCAAACTGATGGACGGATGGCGCGGGGACCCCCTAGCTACCGTATTTTTTGGACTATAAGGCGCACTTAAAATCATTTAATTTTCTCACAAACTCGACAGTTGGCCTTATAAGCCGGTGCACCCATAATACGGAATCATTTTGGTTGTGCTTACCGAACTCGAAGCTATTGTTTTTAGTACATGGTGAAATAAGTGTGACCAGGAGTCACACATAAGAGACACATGTAGACTGGAATGTGATGGCAGTCACACATAAGATATATGTGTGGACTGCAATTTGATGGCAGTCACACACAAGAGACACATGTAGACTGCAATGTGATGGCAGTCACACATAAAAGATGTGTGAAGGCTGCAATATGATGGCAGTCACACATAAGAGATACGTGTAGACTGCCACATAATGGCATTCACACATATGAGATACGTGTAGGCCGCAATATGATGGCAGTGTCGCACATAAGATATACTTGTACTGTAGACTGCAATATGATGGCAGTCACACATAAGATATATGTGTGGACTGCAATGTGATGGCAGTCACACACAAGAGACACATGTAGACTGCAATGTGATGGCAGTCAAACATAAAAGATGTGTGAAGGCTGCAATATGATGGCAGTCACACATAAGAGATTCGTATAGACTGCAATATGATGGCAGTCACACAAATACGTGTAGGCTGCCATATAATGGCATTCACACATATGAGATACGTGTAGGCCACAATATGATGGCAGTCACACATAAGATATACTTGTACGTGTAGACTGCAATATGATGGCAGTCACCCATAAGAGATTCGTATAGACTGCAATATGATAGCAGTCACACATAGATATGTGTAGACTGCCACATAATGGCATTCCCACATATGAGATACGTGTAGGCCGCAATATGATGGCAGTGTCGCACATAAGATATACTTGTACTGTAGACTGCAATATGATGTCAGTCACATGTAAGAAATATGCGTAGACTGCAATATGACGGCAGTCAAACATAAGAGATGCGTTTAGACTGCAATATGATGGCAGTCACACATAAGAGATACGTGTAGACTGCCACATAATGGCATTCACACATATGAGATACGTGTAGGCCGCAATATGATGGCAGTGTCGCACATAAGATATACTTGTACTGTAGACTGCAATATGATGGCAGTCACATGTAAGAAATATGCGTAGACTGCAATATGACGGCAGTCAAACATAAGAGATGCGTTTAGACTGCAATATGATGGCAGTCACACATAAGAGATACGTGTAGACTGCCATATGATGGCATTCACACATATGAGATACGTGTGGGCCGCAATATGATGGCAGTGTCGCACATAAGATATACTTTTTACTGTAGACTGCAATATGATGGCAGTCACATGTAAGAAATATGTGTAGACTGCAATATGACGGCAGTCAAACATAAGAGTTGCGTTTAGACTGCAATATGATGGCATTCCCACATATGAGATACGTGTAGACTGCCATATGACGGCAGTGTCGCACATAAGATATACTTGTACTGTAGACTTCAATATGATGGCAGTCACATGTAAGAAATATGTGTAGACTGCAATATGATGGCAGTCACATGTAAGAAATATGTGTAGACTGCAATATGACGGCAGTCAAACATAAGAGATGCGTTTAGACTGCAATATGATGGCATTCACACATATGAGATACGCGTAGGCCGCAATATGATGGCAGTCACATGTAAGAGATACCTGTAGACTGCAATATGATGGCAGTGTTGCACATAAGATATACTTGTACTGTAGACTGCAATTTGATGGCAGTCACACATAAGAGATACGTGTAGACTGCAATTTGATGGCAGTCACACATAAGAGATACGTGTAGACTGCAATATGATGGCAGTCACACATAAGAAATATGCGTTGACTGCAATATGATGGCAGTCACACATAATAAATATGCATAGACTACAATATGATGGCAGTCACACATGATAAATATGCATAGACTGCAATATGATGGCAGTCACACATAAGAGATACGTGTAGACTGCAATATGACGGCAGTCAAACATAAGAGATGCGTTTAGACTGCAATGTGATGGCAGTCACACATAAGAAATATGCGTTAACTGCAATATGATGGCAGTCACACATAATAAATATGCATAGACTACAATATGATGGCAGTCACACATGATAAATATGCATGGACTGCAATATGATGGCAGTCACACATAAGAGATACGTGTAGACTGCTATATGCCTCAAGTAGTGAATTTGAAGTGAATTATATTTATATAGTGCTTTTCTCTAGTGACTCAAAGCACTTTTACACATGGTAAAACAAGTAAACACCAACATGTTATATGTTTCATTGAAAATATCGAACATTGCACATGGTGCTGAAAAATCTATCAGATCGTTTTAGTAGGACTTTGGTAAGCTATGAAGCCGCGCCGCTCGATGGATAAAACTAGTATTATTATGGTGTGTGCATAAGGTAAGACATATTATCTGGCGTTTTGTTTTGCAATATTATGCAAAAATAACTTTTCTTGGTTTTGGGTTTTGTAATATTGTCCTTTAAAATAATATAATAGGATGCTTGCTGGATTTTGAGTTGAGATACCATATGCATACAAACCTATTCTACTGTATATGAAGTGGGGCTGCGGGTCATAAGGTTGCATAAACTGTTCAAATTGTTATAAATAATGTGCATACTGCTTAGCCAAAGTCTTTGTTGCCTCAACCTTATGCGAGGCCCTGGGACTGAGAGGTTTTGGAACGCAACATTCGTTGAAGAGCATACACAAACTTAATAACTTTCCAGCCTTATGGCTTTAGGTCGTAAAAATATATTACAAAAACAAAAAAGTATGTGCATTCAAAGTATTTTAACAGCGTAACAAATCTGTCTGGAGCCACATTAAATTAAAAGACGTATTTTAGTGTTGTAATGAAGGCAACACATGACGTACAGTGGGTCAAAAAAGTATTTAGTCAGCCAGCGATTGTGCAAGTTCTCCCACTTCAAATGATGACAGAGGTCTGTAATTTTCATCATAGGTACACTTCAACTGTGAGAGACAGAATGTGAAAAAAAATCCAGGAATTCACATTTTAGGAATTTTAAAGAATTTATTTGTAAATTATGGTGGAAAATAAGTATTTGGTCAACCATTGATGGAAGGAGGTTTTGGCTCCAAATCTCACGATACATGGCCCCATTCATTCTTTCCTTAACACGGATCAATCGTCCTGTCCCCTTAGCAGAAAAACAGCCCCAAAGCATGATGTTTCCACCCCCATGCTTCACAGTAGGTGTGGTGTTCTTGGGATGCAACTCAGTATTCTTCTTCCTCCAAACACGACAAGTTGAGTTTATACCAAAATGGATACATGGATGATACAGCAGAGGATTGGGAGAATGTCATGTGGTCAGATGAAACCAAAATAGAACTTTTTGGTATAAACTCAACTGGTGGTGTTTGGAGGAAGAAGAATACTGAGTTGCATCCCAAGAACACCATACCTACTGTGAAGCATGGGGGTGGAAACATCATGCTTTGGGGCTGTTTTTCTGGAAAGAATGAATGGGGCCATGTATCGTGAGATTTGGAGCCAAAACCTCCTTCCATCAGTGAGAGCTTATTTACTCATTTTCCACCATAATTTACAAATAAATTATTTTAAATTCTAACAATGTGAATTCCTGGATTTTTTTTTTCTCTCACAGTTGAAGTGTACCTATGATGAAAATGACAGACCTCTGTCATCATTTGAAGTGGGAGAACTTGCACAATCGCTGGCTGACTAAATACTTTTTTGCCCCAGTCTATGTGCGCCAATCACTCTATCACAAAAAATAAGAGTTGTGGAAATGATTGACAACTCAAGACAGCCATGACATTATGTTCTTTACAAGTGGATGCAAATGTTTGACCACGACTCTATCTTACACCAAAACTATCTGAAATCAAAAGCATCTGACTTGTAGTCGCTGTAATGTGCTATGACTGCCTGCGTGTGGATGGATGTTCTACATAGTCCATTTCTACCTTCACTGACAGAGCTTCAAAGGCACCGTTAATAGAAACACGTGCTTTACTTGCTACTTTAAAATGATTAATTTAGCTTAACATCCTGAGAACCTTCCTAAATGTTTTGTACATCTTGTCGACTCAAGTTTTTTTTTGGACAAAGCGGGTTGGTGTGCTTAGATTGTCTGTTGCACACTCTGCAAATGTGTTGTGTGTCACAGTGGATGCAATTAGAGAGAGGAAATTGGATTAGGGATGGATGAGCGGCCACAGTTAGATGGGAAATATCACAAGGGGAGCGCTACCTGATCTAAAAGAGTCTCATGCACCCTCCCCAACCACGTTTGACTTGTGTATTTATGTCTTAAATCAGGGGTCGGCAGAGGTGGGTAGAGTAGCCAGAAATTGTACTCAAGTAAGAGTACTGTTACTTTAGAGATGTATTACTCAAGTAAAAGTAGGGAGTAGTCACCCAAATATTTACTTGAGTAAAAGTTAAAAGTATGTTGTGAAAAAACTACTCAAGTAATGAGTAACTGATGAGTAACCTGATTACGGCAACAAATAATGCACAAAAACATAAAAATAGCAATGAACAAATTCAGAGGCAGGAATATCTCTTAAGCAACTAAAACCATCAATCAATCAATCAATCAATGTTTATTTATATAGCCCCAAATCACAAATGTCTCAAAGGGCTGCACAAATCATTACGACTACAACATCCTCGGAAGAACCCACAAAAGGGCAAGGAAAACTCACACCCAGTGGGCAGGGAGAATTCACATCCAGTGGGACGCCAGTGACAATGCTGACTATGAGAAACCTTGGAGAGGACCTCAGATGTGGGCAAACACCCCCCCCCCCTCCCCCCCTCTAGGGGACCGAAAGCAATGGATGTGGAGCGGGTCTAACATGATACTGTGAAAGTTCAATCCATAGTGGCTCCAACACAACCGCGAGAGTTCAGTTCGAAGCGGATCCAAGACAGCAGCGAGAGTCCCGTCCACAGGAAACCATCTCAAGCGGAGGCGGATCAGCAGCGTAGAGATGTCCCCAACCGATACACAGGCGAGCGGTCCATCCTGGGTCCCGACGAGTGGTCCATCCTGGGTCTCGACTCTGGACAGCCAGTACTTCATCCATGGTCATCGGACCGGACCCCCTCCACAAGGGAGAGGGGGACATAGGAGAAAGAAAAGAAGCGGCAGATCAACTGGTCTAAAAAGGGAGTCTATTTAAAGGCTAGAGTATACAGATGAGTTTTAAGGTGAGACTTAAATGCTTCTACTGAGGTAGCATCTCGAACTGTTACCGGGAGGGCATTCCAGAGTACTGGAGCCCGAACGGAAAACACTCTATAACCCGCAGACTTTTTTTGGGCTCTAGGAATCACTAATAAGCCGGAGTCCTTTGAACGCAGATTTCTTGCCGGGACATATGGTACAATACAATCGGCAAGATAGGATGGAGCTAGACCGTGTAGTATTTTATACGTAAGTAGTAAAACCTTAAAGTCACATCTTAAGTGCACAGGAAGCCAGCGCAGGTGAGCCAGTATAGGTATATATGTATGTATATATGTATATAAAGGTATATACAGTATAGGTATATATGTATGTATATATGTATATAAAGGTATATACAGTATAGGTATATATGTATGTATATATGTATATAAAGGTATATACAGTATAGGTATATATGTATGTATATATGTATATAAAGGTATATACAGTACAGGCGTAATGTGATCAAACTTTCTTGTTCTTGTCAAAAGTCTAGCAGCCGCATTTTGTACCAACTGTAATCTTTTAATGCTAGACATGGGGAGACCCGAAAATAATACGTTACAGTAATCGAGACGAGACGTAACAAACGCATGGATAATGATCTCGGCGTCTTTAGTGGACAAAATGGAGCGAATTTTAGCGATATTACGGAGATGAAAGAAGGCCGTTCTAGTAACGCTTTTAATGTGTGACTCAAAGGAGAGAGCTGGGTCGAAGATAATACCCAGATTTTTTACCGAGTCGCCTTGTTTTAGTATTTGGTTGTCAAATGTTAAAGTTGTATTATTAAATAGAGGTCGGTGTCTAGCAGGACCGATAATCAGCATTTCCGTTTTTTTGGCGTTGAGTTGCAAGAAGTTAGCGGACATCCATTGTTTAATTTCATTAAGACACGCCTCCAGCTGACTACAATCCGGCGTGTTGGTCAGCTTTAGGGGCATGTAGAGTTGGGTGTCATCAGCATAACAGTGAAAGCTAATACCGTATTTGCGTATGATGTCACCTAGCGGCAGCATGTAGATGCTGAAGAGTGCAGGGCCAAGGACCGAACCCTGGGGAACTCCACACGTTACCTTAACATAGTCCGAGGTCACATTGTTATGGGAGACACACTGCATCCTATCAGTAAGATAAGAGTTAAACCAAGACAGGGCTAAGTCTGACATACCGATTCGTGTTTTGATACGTTCTAATAAAATATTATGATCGACAGTATCGAAAGCAGCGCTCAGATCGAGGAACAGCAACATAGATGACGCATCAGAATCCAATAATATAAAACAATAATATATATTAAATAATAGTACATTAAAATAAAAAAAGGCAAATTGAGCCACAATAACTTAACAGCACCATAGGCTCAGTAGGCATTCATTGATTTGATTGATTGATTGAAACTTGTATTAGTAGATTGCACAGTACAGTACATATTCTGTACAATTAACCACTAAATGGTAACACCCCAATAAGTTTTTCAACGTTAATCAATTACTTAATAAATGACCGAGTCGAGGTGATCTACCTCATATATACATACACACACATGTCATGTATATTATGTCCAGGGTCTACCCTGCCTTCTGCCCGATTGTAGCTGAGATAGGTGCCAGCGCCCCCCGTGACCTCAAAAGGGAATAAGCGGTAGGAAATGGATATATATATATATAAATATATATATATATATATATATATATATATATATATATATATATATATATATATATATATAAAAATACAGTATATAATTTATATTTATTTATTTTGCCGTTTTTGTTGACATGTTGAAGGTGTTTTAATGAATATACATGCATGTTTAACATATAGATTCCTATCTTTCATGAAGACAAGAATATAAGTTGGTGTATTACCTGATTCTGATGACTTGCATTGATTGGAATCAGACAGTAAAGTGCTGATAACTTCCACGTTTTCAAATGGAGGAGAAAAAAAGTTCCTCCTTCCTGTCTAATACCACATGAAAGTCGTTGGTTTTTGGCATCTTATTTGTCCAGCTTCCATATTCGTTTTTATACACTTTACAAGAAATACATTGGCGGCAAACTCCGTAGCTCGCTAGCTTGTTTGCGCTGGCTTTCGAAGACTCTTATTTTGTTAGCGGCACTTTTATTGTGAAGACAGGAAGTGTGCGATCAGCCTTTAGGCTTTTGACGGGAAGTACGGTTGAAATAAAAAGTGTCTTTTTTCCTTTACACTTTTGATTGATTGATTGAAACTTGTATTATTAGATTGCACAGTACAGTACATATTCTGCACAATTGACCACTAAATGGTAACACCCCAATAAGTTGTTCAACTTTTTTAAGTCAAATTCGACGTGTGACGGTCATGTGACCACCTGGCTCTGTTTGATTGGTCCAACGTCACCAGTGACTGCATTTGATTGGTGAAACGCAGGCATGCGTAGATCCTACTTTGAAAAAACAAAACAAACATTAATAGATTGATTAAAAAAAAAAAAAGTAGCGAGTAACGATCTGAATGTACATGAATGGAGCGGAGTAAAAGTAGCGTTTCTTCTCTATAAATATACTTAAGTAAAATTATGTTGCATAAAAACTACTCTTAGAAGTACAATATATCCCAAAAGTTACTCAAGTAGATGTAACGGAGTAAATGTAGCGCGTTACTACCCACCTCTGAGGGGTCGGCAACCCAAAATGTTGAAAGTGCCACATTGGAACAAAAATCCAAAAACAAATCTGTCTGGAGCCGCAAAAAATGAAAAGCCATATTACATACAGATAGTGTTTCATGATATAAATTGAATTATGAGAACTTAAATGAAACTCAATGAGCTCAAATATAGCCACAAATGAGGCATAGTGATGCGATATGTACATACAGCTAGCCTAAATAGCATGTTAGCATCAATTAGCTTACAGTCTGATTAGCACTCCACACAAGTCAATAACATCAACAAAACTCACCTTTGTGCATTCATTTACAATGTTATAAGTTTGGTGGACAAAATGAAACAGAAAAAGAAGTGGCATAAATCCCGTCGGAGAAAGTCACGCATGTAAACAAACTAGGGTGAGTTCAAGGACCGCCAAAATTAGTTGGACAAAACGGCGCTCGCCAAATAATCGAATCAGTGAATCATGTTTTGTCGCGTTTAAAGCGCATCGTGGATGCGCGTTGAGTCACCCCAAGATGCAAATGGACCAAACAGGCAGGAATTGCAGGTAGGATCTTGGTTTAATACAAAAATAAAAGAACACTGGTGCAAAACTGACAAAAGAAAAGGCGTGCTGAACGCATGGGAAGCTAACGCTAAGCTTAGCATGGAGTCCAAGTGTCCAAGATGAGCGTGCCGAGGACACGAGAAGCTAAGGCAAATCTTAACACAAGTAAAGATATAGGAGGACTACCAACGTGAGTTTTGCATACGGCAAACAAACAAACCAGACAGAACTGAGGTCGAAGGCAGGCTTAAATACTAACGCAATAATCAAAACAAGGGTGCGCATCAGAAACAAGAGCAGGTGGAACAAATCAGAAACCATGGAGAAAAGGTAAATAAGTGCAAAAACTAAGAACAGGAAGAGTCCCAAACGATCGACAAAACACAAAACGACTCAAAAACCAAAACATGTGTGCTTTTTTAATTTTTTTTTTATTTTTTTGTATTTTTTCTTTGTCATGAAAAAGGGAGGTTTTTTGGGGTTGGTGCACTAATTGTTTCTTGTGTTTTTTATGTTGATTTATTTAAAAAAATATAATTAAAAATATAAGTTTAAAAAAAATAAATCAAAAACTAAAAATTAATAAAGACTTCTTCTTCTTATAATCGAGATCTACAGACTTAAGCGTTAAAAGTAAAAAAATATAAATAAATTATTGACCTATTTATGGTCCTAATTACTTCACGTCAAATATTACACTTTGAAATGTTTTGGGGGAAAACGTTGCATAGTTTGTGTGTTTGCCATATAAATAAGGATTTTGACATAAAGGCCATAAACATAAAAAAATAAATTTCAAAAAATGTTATAACGTCAGACAGACCTGAAGTTGATCTCGAGATTCAAGCGTAAAATGAAAACCACATTTTTTTAAAACTTATTTCTAACATTTTTATGACTAAGACCCTTCCGGAGACCGGGGCCCAAACTTGAGGAAAGCCATAGGGCAGGGGTAGGGAACCTGTGGCTCTAGAGCCAGATGTGGCTCTTTTGATGACTACATATGGCTCTCAGATAATTATATTTATATAGCGCTTTTCTCTAGTGACTCAAAGCGCTTTACAAAGTGACACCCAATATCTAAGTTACATTTAAACCAGTGTGGGTGGCACTGGGGGCAGTGTGTAAAGTGTCTTGCCAAAGGACACAACGGCAGTGACTAGGATGGTGGAAGCGGGAATCAAACCTGGAACCCTCAGGTTGCTAGCACGGCCACTCTCCTCACCGAGCTATGCCGAGTAACCGTGTAATACTCTTCCATATCAGTAGGTGGCAGTCGGTAGCTAATTGCTTTGTAGATGTGGGAAACAGCGGGAGGCAGTGTGCAGGTAAAAAGGTGTCTAATGCTTAAACCAGGGGTAGGGAACCTATGGCTCTAGAGCCAGATGACTGCATCTGGCTCTCGGATAAATCTTAGCTGACATTGCTTAACACGATAAGTAATGAATAATTCCGCTGGTAATCACAGTTTCAAAAATAACCTTCAAATTATAGAACATTCTCATGCATTTTAATCCAACCATCCGTTTTCTACCGCACCTGTTCAAGATGTCGCATTAATGGTAAGAAGTATTATATATATTATTGGTTAAATATAATACAATATATACCTTGATGGTGCAGAAAAAAGGCCATCTATTTTTTTAACCGATTTCCGAACTCTAAATGGGTGAATTTTGGCGAATTAAACGCCTTTCTGTTTATCGCGCTGGAAGCAATGACGTCAGAATGTGACGTCGCCGAGGTAACACAGCCACCATTTTCATTTTCAACACATTACAAACACCGGGTCTCAGCTCTGTTGTTTTCCGTTTTTTGGAACCTTGGAGACATCATGCCTTGTCGGTGTGTTGTCGGAGGGTGTAACAACACTAACAGGGAGGGATTCAAGTTGCACCACTGGCCCCAAGATGCCAAAGTGTCTGCCGCCAGACCCCCATTGAATGTACCAGAGTGTCTCCACATTTGACCGGCGATGCTAAGACAGACATGGCACAGAGATGTATGGATAACCTGCAGATGCATTTGCAACCATTAAGTCAACAAAATCACAAAGGTGAGTTTTGTTGATGTTGACTGCCAGCTAATCGATGCTAACATGCTACGCTAATCGATGCTAACATGCTATTTACCGGCGGTGCTAAAGCAGACATGGCACAGAGATGCATGGATAACCTGTAGATGCATTTGCAACTATATTACGTTTCCTTCCACCCACATTTAATGTGAAACAAACACTTACCAATCGACGGATTTAAGTTGCTCCAGTGTCAAAAGATGCGAAAGTCCTGATCATTTGGTCCGCACATTTTACCGGCGATGCTAACGCAGCTATTCGGCCATGCTATGGCTATGAATAGCGTCAATAGCTTCAGTTTCTTCTTCAATACTTTCATACTCCAACCATCTGTTTCAATACATGTGTAATCTGTTGAATCGCTTAAGTCGCTGAAATCCGAGTTTGAATCCGAGCTAATGTCGCTATATCTTGCTGTGCTATTCCCATTGTTTGTTTACATTGGCAGCACTGTGTGACGTCACAGGGAAATGGCCAGTGGCATCGCAAATAGCGAAAATAAGGCACTTTAAAGCTTTATTTAGGGATATTCCGAGACTGGTAAAATTTTGAAAAAAAATTCAAAAAATACAACAAGCCACTGGGAACTGATTTTTATTGTTTTTAACCCTTTTGATTTTGTGATAATGTTCCCCTTTAATCTTTAGAATAACAATGTTGTTAAAAAGAATAAGAGACTTATTCTACTCTACAAATGTTGGTCATACTTAAAAATGCACAAATTTAGTTGGATTCAGTGTTGAAAAATGTTATGTGGCTCTTACGGAAATACATTTTGAAACATTTGGCTTTCATGGCTCTCTCAGCCAAAAAAGGTTCCCGACCCCTGCCATAGAAGTAAAAAACTAATCTTGTATTGCTTTTAAAAAAGGCCCCCGCATACTTGGATTTTTCAGTCTGCAAGCCCTCAGTGGAAAAAGTTTGGACACCCTTGTCCTACAGAAACTATATTAAAACAAAACATTTTTTTTTTCATCTTTTTCCATTTTCGCACATATCTGAAAGAGGTCCAGGGAGCCACTAGGGCGGCGCTAAATTTGCTAGTTGCTGATCACCCCCTGCAACCCCCCCCCGCTCTAGTCCAACTCATTACAACCAACTAAACATTTCAAGCTTTCAATAACTGATCTATTGATCAACGGGAAGTCAATGTCGAGCGTGAAGAAAGGGACTCCGCCCTCACCCGGTGGCTGTCCATCCATCCATCCATCCATCCATCCATCTTCTTCCGCTTATCCGAGGTCGGGTCGCGGGGGCAGCAGCCTAAGCAGGGAAGCCCAGACTTCCCTCTCCCCAGCCACTTCGTCTAGCTCTTCCCGGGGGATCCCGAGGCGTTCCCAGGCCTGCCGGGAGACATAGTCTTCCCAACGTGTCCTGGGTCTTCCCCGTGGCCTCCTACCGGTTGGACGTGCCCTAAACACCTCCCTAGGGAGGCGTTCGGGTGGCATCCTGACCAGATGTCCGAACCACCTCATCTGGCTCCTCTCCCGGATGACAGAGCTTCTCACCCTATCTCTAAGGGAGAGACCCAAACTCATTTGGGCCGCTTGTACCCGTGATCTTATCCTTTCGCTCATGACCATAGGTGAGGATGGGAACATAGATCGACCGGTAAATTGAGAGCTTTGCCTTCCGGCTCAGCTCCTTCTTCACCACAACGGATCAGTACAATGTCCGCATTACTGAAGACGCCGCACCGATCCGCCTGTCGATCTCACCATCCACTCTTCCCTCACTTGTGAACAAGACTCCTAGGTACTTGAACTCCTCCACTTGGTGTCTTTTATCGTAATTAGTTCAGCGTGGTGATGGACATTCCAAAGGACGACTTTAATCAAGTGGACATGCATGGAGACACCTTGAATGGGAAATGTCTGTGCATGTTGCATCGCAGTCACATCCCTAATCTGCTGAAGCCATGAAAACAGGCGGGGTAGAGAAAGGGTGCGCATGGCCATTTGTTGCAAGTGTGCAAGACTCTGCAGTCCTCAGGGGTGACTAAGGGATTACTTATTAATCATTCGATTCACTGCCTTTGGATGCACTACACAGGCCTGGTTGATGCTCCACGCCGGCACCGGAAACCACCGTCATATTACGCACACAAACACAGGTTGACACGCGCATTTTCTTTTTTGTGTCCGTCTTGCATGATTGGTGATAGTTTAATTGGAAACCAGGGATTTTTTTAAAGCCAGCAGGACATGTCTGGTTTCCGGTGTAGGGGATTAAAGTATATGGGCTGTGTAGGCAAGTAAAAATCACATTCACTGTGTTCTTTTTTTTTTTTTTTGCATTTATCCTCAAGGGCAAAGCAAATAAAGTCCGTGCATGCAGCGTGAAAGTTGTTGAGGAATTGTGGCAAATTAACCTGCAAAAATGTTATCACTGTTGTCAGGTGCGAACACTGATGACATTTATTAAACAAGACCAAAGGCAAAGAATCAAACAGAGGCAGAATTAAATTTGGACTCCGATCTGAGGAGAGACATGGCCACTGTACTCCCCGTACAGTCCTGCACCACGCTCTGCCCAAAGATTGTACTCCTTCTTTATTTGACTTTCTCCCCCCCGCCTGCCCAACTGCTGCTTCCTGAAGGAAGTGGATCGTAAACAGCGTAGCCTTCGGTTACCGAACAGTTCGAAGAGAGTTTGTCAAATAGTTCAGAAAGAGTCCCATAAAATAGTTCAAAGAGAGTCCCATGGTGGAGCGGTTTAGCTCGGTTGGTAGAGTGGCCGTGCCAGCAACTTGTGGGTTGCAGGTTCGATTCCCGCTTCCGCCATCCTAGTCACTGCCGTTGTGTCCTTGGGCAAGACACTTTACCCACCTGCTCCCAGTGCCACCCACACTGGTTTAAATGTAACTTAGATATTGGGTTTCACTATGTAAAGCGCTTTGAGTCACCAGAGAAAAAGCGCTATATAAATATAATTCACAATTCACTTCAATAGTTCAAAGAGAGTTCCACAAAATAGTTCAAAAAGAGTTTGTAAAATATTTCAAAAAGAGTTCCTCTGGAAGTTGGGCAGATCCTGCCATTTGTCCGCTTTGTAGTCCCTGTGGAGTTTTACGAGCATTCTTCTTGGTAGATTTCAGCCTTTTGCCTTCTTGTCAGGAACATAATGTAATACAAAGTTTTTTGTAGTAATTTAGAAACAACTATTCTCACAACTTTCCAATCTGCTGGGTCAAAAGTATACATACAGCAATGTTAATATTTGCTTTCATGTCCCTTGGCAAGTTTCACTGCAATAAGGCGCTTTTGCTTCTGCTTGAATTTTTGACCACTCCTCTTGACAAACGTCAAATGTGTTGGTTTTCTGACATTGACTTGTTTCCTCAGCATTGTCCACACATTGAAGTCAGGACTTTGGGAAGACCGTTCTAAAAACCTTAACTCTAGCCTGATTTAACCATTCCTTTGCCCCTTTTGACGTGTGTTGGGGATCATTGTTCTGTTGGAACACTCGACAGTGCTCAAAACCCAACCTCTGGGCTGATGATTTTAGGTTGTCCTGAAGAATTTGGAGGTAATCCTCCTTTTTCATTGTCCCATTTACTCTCTGTAATGCACCAGTTCCATTGGCAGCAAAACAGGCCCAGAGCATAATACTACCACCACCATGCTTGACGGTAGGTGTGGTGTTCCTGGGATTAAAGGCCTCATATTTTTTCCTCCAAACATATTGCTGGGTATTTTTGTTTCATCTGACCACAAAACTTTCTTCCAGAAGGTGTTAGCTTTGTCCATGTGATGTCAGATGAAACTTGCCAAGGGACATGTAAGCAAATATTAACATTGCTGTATTTATACTTTTGACCTAGCAGATTTGCTCACATTTTCAGTAGACCCATAATAAATTCATAAAAGAACCAAACGTCATTGTTTTTTGTGACCAAAA
>NC_084628.1:47692133-47824633 GCF_033978795.1 Nerophis ophidion
GTGAAATGCCGTAGATATTTTGTGATTGGGCCGGCACGTAACGGCCGTGCCTTTAAGGTGTATTGGCACTCTGTACTTCTCCCTACGTCCGGGTACCACTCAGGACAGTGGCGTTATAAAAAGCCGCAAATTTTACTTTTTGAAACCGATACCGATCATTCCCGATATTACATTTTAAAGCATTTATTGGCCGATAATATAGAGGTGTCCGATAATATCGGGCACATCTTTAGTTATAAGAGTTTTATTTTAACTCAATTTCTGGGTTTTCAAAACTATTAACCATCTGTAGGTTGTTTTTCAGTGAGTAACGCATTTTTGGGTATAAGGCTTTTTTTTATTAAAGAGGTACTTTTTTCTTGAAGGGAATTTTATTAAGGATTAATCTCATTAACATTATTTACGATCCCAGATCTGACATACATGAAAATATTTCAGCATGCTGTATATAACTAATGTAACGATCTGTCATATTTGTTTAGTGTTTGACTCCCTCAGTTCCTGTTTTGAGCACCCCGAGGTGTGTGTTTTAGTTGCCATGACTTCAGATTGCTTTCACCTGCCAGCAGTGGGGTTGAAATCGGGTTATTTTTTAACCCAACATTTTTTAGTTTGTGTGGTGTCTGTCAGATTCAAACATTAATGACATCTATTAAACAAGACAGGAAGCAAGGAAGTAAAAAGAGACAAGATTCAATTTTGCTCAATTTGAGAAGAGACGCGGTGACTGTACTCTCTGTACAGTCTTCCACCACGCTCTGACGAAACAAAGTTTACATCTCCTTTTGTTTGAATATCCCCTGTTTACACAACAGCTGTTTCTAAAGGAATGGTGGGTATGTAAACAAACATTGTTTTTGGTCACATTAACATGCCTCGGGCTTGTGCTGGTCCTGGCTCGAGCTTGGGCAAGTCTTGGATCACAATAAAAAAAAAAATCTTCCTGGTCCTCCCATCGTAAACTGCAAAAAGTTAATGTTCATAAACAAGAAAAAAAAGATTCCAAAATTAGAGGCATTTTATTTGAATTAAGCAAAATTATCTGCCAATGGAACAAGAACATTTGGCTTGTCTAGACTTTCCAAAACAAATAAAATTAGCTAACCTCAATAAACCCCAAAATACCTTTAAAATAAGTATATGGTCACTACTAACAACTGTACTACCATACGAGTACGTATTTTCTATTGTTTCATTGAAAATAAAACAATAAAGTCGATTTGGCTGTCAATAGTTTTGATATGAGATATAGTTTCGCCACACCTAATGTGTGACAATCATTGGTATTTTACCTTTAATTGTGTCGAAGTCATGATTTGTTTTCTTTCATGCTTGAAATAAGAAATCATTACTTTAAAAAAGTAGTTTAATACTTGTGAGTGTTGATGACACAGCTGTGCAACACTTGATATTCTAGTTTCAAGCAGGTTTTACTCAATATAAGTAATCAAATCTCAGCAACAAGCTATTCTACTGAGATATGTTCGGACCAACACCCTTAAAACAAGTAAAACACTCTGTAGAGAGGCGGAGCCGGCGAACGAGCAGCGGGGCGGGGCACGCTGGAGCCCTGCCCAAGATGGCGGCAAGGAGGCGGCTGAGCGGAGAGGCGGGAGCGACGTGTCCATGTCCTTTCTGAGTGGTCCATGGAACCAAAGAGGAACCACTCAGGAAGGACATGATCGCTTGAGCAGGTTTCACTTTCGTTTATTTTGCAATAAAGCTTTCTCTTGCCGGGTTGGATCGCTTTTCAGCTGCTCCTCTCCACTGCTCGCTCACGGTCCGCTTTTCAGCCGTCATCGTCGTTCTTGTCTGTTCTTTGCTTTGCTGCTGCTGCTCTTCATCCGTTGTTGCAGGATCTCCAACTCCTTCTGCCCTGATTTCTCCTCCTTCTCCCCTTTTATGTAGCGTAAGGAGAATTGCCAATCGTGTGCCGGTGCACGATCCATGCATTCGCATTCTCCGCCTCCTTGTCGCCATCTTGGGCAGGGCTCCAGCGTGCCCTGCCCTGCTGCTCGTTCGCCGGCTCGGCTTCTCTACACACACTAACATAAAATCCGCTTACATAGAAGAATTATCTTATTAGACAGAAAATCACCCTTATTTGAGATGTATATTCTTACTAAGATTTAAGTTATTTCAGTTTACACAGTGGAATTTTCCAAGTCTTTGGCTTGGTGCAACAAAGACAGCCTCTTGTCTGTTCATTGGGAACTCAGAGAATGGAAAGTTTTTTGATTATTTACATGCAATTTTTCTGAATGTGTCCTAAAGTGTCCCCGTGACTGTATTACTTATCTAAGTCCAAGGCTAAAAACGTAGTTAAAGGACTACCTCAGATGGTGATCATCCAAATTGAACAGAAACGTCTTGGTAATCAATGTTGTAATGGATGTTGTAACCTACAAGTGCAGCTAATGAAGTCGTGAAGGAAAATGCATGCTCTGTGAAATTGGCTATTTTGCTACTTTTTATTTTTTTAATAGGGTGATTTTGTCCGCCTCGTTTTTTCATTTCATCCATTCCACTTAAACGCCGCCTTCACTAGCTCTGAAGTTCGAGTGAGCGATCAAGTGAGCGAGGGTTCGCTCTCATAAATATCACTTTACGTTTGAGTCAAATCTTGAGACCTCCGATTTCAGGAGGGGGGGGGGGGGTGTTTTTTTCAGGGGCGTGGTTAAGAGGGGAGGAGTATATTTACAGCTAGAATTTACCAAGTCAAGTATTTCATATATATATTTAAATATAAGAAATACTTGACTTTCAGTGAATTCTAGCTATATATATATATATATTTATATATATATATATATATATATATATATATATATATATATATATATATATATATATATATATATATATATATATATATATATATATATGTGTGCGTGTGTTTGTACATATATGTGTGTGTGTGTTTGTATATATATGTGTGTGTGTTTGTGTGTGTATATATATATATATATATATATGTATATATATATATATATATATATATATATATATATATATGTATATATATATATGTGTGTGTGTGTGTGTTTGTATATATATATATGTGTGTGTATATATGTATATGTGTGTATATATGTATGTGTGTTTATATATGTATATGTGTGTATATAAATGTGTATATGTACGTTTATATATGTGTATATGTGTATATATATGTGTATATGTATATATATGTGTATGTATATATGTATGTGTGTGTGTGTGTGTGTATATATGTATATGTATAGATATATGTGTGTATATATATATATATGTGTGTCTGTGTGTTTGTGTGTGTATATATATATATATATGTATATATATATATGTGTGTGTGTGTGTGTGTTTGTATATATATATGTGTGTGTATATATGTATATGTGTGTATATATGTATGTGTGTTTATATATGTATATGTGTGTATATAAATGTGTATATGTACGTTTATATATGTGTATATGTGTATATATATGTGTATATGTATATATATGTGTATGTATATATGTATGTGTGTGTGTGTGTGTGTGTATATATGTATATGTATAGATATATGTGTGTATATATATATATATATATATATATATATATATGTATATATATATGTATATATATATATATACGTGTGTGTGTGTGTGTGTGTGTGTATATATATATGTGTAAGAGAAATACTTGAATTTCAGTGTTCATTTTTTTTACACATATACACACAACACTCATCTACTCATTGATGAATTAAGGGTTGAATTGTCCATCTATTCTACTATTTTTCTAACCATGTCGGGTCTCTGATGATGCATTGCTCTGTGGCACACACAAAAGTGCTTCCATCAAATGCACTGGAGTCTGGAATCTTCCATCTCCTCCTAGCAGGGCCCAAAACGTACAGTAGATAGCAGTATTGTCCTGTTTAAGAGTGTCACAACATCGCTGTTTACGGCAGACGGACTGCTTTACGGTAGATGAAAATGTGACTGCTGTTGTTGTGTGTTGTTACCGCGCTGGGAGGACGTTAATGAAACTGCCTAACAATAAACCCACATAAGAAACCAAGAACTCGCCCTCGATCATTCTACAGTTACAAAGTCATTGGGCAGGCATGCAGTTTATATTGTGGGAAAGCGGACGTGAAAACAGGCTGTCGACACGTCACTCAGGTCCGCATGGAGCTGGAGGGGCCGTGGCCCGAATTTCGGGAGTTTTTCGGGAGAAAATTTGTCCTTGGAGATTGTCGGGAGAGGCGCTGAATTTTGGGGGTCTCACTGAAAATGTCAAGTATGGTCAAAACACCCGCATGAGATCATCAGAATCCGCTAATTACCGGGTATGAAGTGACGTCATGACTTGTTTGATCCACGTGGTCTTGGCAGTGAAGACATTCCTATACTTCAAACCTGACAGCACATATTTCTCTTGACAAGCTTTCTGATGCCGACTATTTATGAATCATTTAACATGTATTATAGTTTACTATAAAGACGGACTGTACATGTCAATTTTTATTTTAGGTCTCGAGTCGTCTATGCTTTCATGTGAAGACGGTGGGTGTTTATTGGCCATGTCAATGTCCTCCAAGCTATCTTTCAAGTCCGTTGGACAAGACAACAGAACAATGTTTCCCTGCTGTGTCGGTTGGCATTGATCCTCTTTGCTGACTGATGTGATAATTCCAGCGTATGAATATTTAAGATGCCGCAAAGGGAATTTCGGCGTATCTCAGAGATATGGGTTGATTGCCACAGATCTGTTTTTTGTTTAGTTTTCTTCTTTACAAATAGTAGCCGTGGGTGTCTATTTACTCAATTGCAGAGAGTGTTGGGAATGAGAATGTGACGAGATTTTTAGCAGTTTCTATTTGTTTATTCTTGAGTACTGAGTTCCAGTCAAAAAGGCAGGAAACTTGGAAGTGGAACTAATTGAGCCATGCTTACAGTTGTGGTTAAAAGCTGACATACACTTGTAAAGAACATAATTTCATGCACTGCAAAAAGTCAGTGTTCAAATACAAGAAAAAAAAAATACAAAAATGAGGGGTAATTTACTTGAAATGAGTAAAATCATCCACCAATAGAACAAGAAAATCTGGCTTGTCAAGAATTTCCAAAACAAGGAAAATTAGCTGACCTCAATGAACATAAAAATAGCTTAAAATAAGTATATTCTCACTAATAACAAGTGCACTTTTCTTGGTAGAAAATCAAATTAGACCTTTTTGTTTAATATGTTGAAAAATATTCTTAAATTAAGTAAATGCTATAGCAATTATCTTGACAAATGTGCTGGGTTTCATGATTTTTTTTTCAGGCTTGAAATAAGAAATTATTACTTTAAAAAAGTAGTTTTATACTTGTGAGTGTTGATGAAACAGCTTTGCAACAGTTGATATTCTACTTTCAAGCAGGTTTTACTCAATATAGGTACTCAAATCTCAGCTACAAGCTGTAATATCTTATTGAGATCATTTAGGACCAAAACACTTAAAACAAGTAAAACACCCTAACATAAAATCTGCTTAGTTAGAACAATTATCAGAAAGAAAATAAGCAAATATCACCCTTATTTGAGATATTCAATCTTACTTAAATTTCAGTTTTTGCAGTGTAAAGTATTAAAACAGTTTAAGCGCAAGCATTATGACTAAAGTAGTGGAGCTGTATTTTAATTTGCTTCAATTTTATTTAAGAAATTAATACAATTAATGAAGTTACAATGTATTTTTTTAGCACTGTGTAATGTTTGTTTTCATCATTTTTTATCAGTCCCTATGCAGTTTGTACGCTGCAAAAAGTCAGTTTTAAAAAACAAGAAAATAAATACAAAAATGAGGGGTATTTTATTTGGATTAAGCAAAATAACATGCCAATAAAACAGGAAAATTCAGCTTGTCAAGATTTTCCAAAACAAGTAAAATAAGCTAACCTCAATTAACCCAAAACTACCTTGAAATAAGTACATTCTCACTAATAGAAAATACGTTGAAAAATATTCTTAAATTAAGTAAATCTTAGTGCCATTATCTTGACATACTGATACATATTTTTTCATGCTTGAAGTAAGAAATTATTACTTTAAAAAGTAGTTTTATACTCGAGTGTTGATGACACATCTGTACATCAGTTGATTTTCTAGTTTCAAGCATGTTTTACTCAGTATAGGTCATAAAATCTCAGCTCTTACTGAGATCATTTGGGACCAAAACCCATAAAACAAGTAAAACACTCGGACATAAAATTTGCTGAATGAGAAGAATTATCTTATCAGACAGAAAATAATCAAAAATCACCCTTATTTGAGATATTTAATCTTATTTAGATTTAAGTTTTTGCAGGGTGTTCACTTTTATTGACGTTTGATAATCATTTTTGTGATTAACACGTTTTTATTACATTTGACAAGGTTATAAACTGTTAGATATAATTAGTGAATACGATTTAAAGGGGAACATTATCACAATTTCAAAAGGGTTAAAAACAATAAAAATCAGTTCCCGGTGGCTTGTTGTATTTTTCTAAGTTTTTTTCAAAATATCCCTAAATAAAGCTTTAAAGTGCCTTATTTTCGTTATCTTCTAAACCACTATCCATTTCCCTGTGACGTCATACAGTGCTGCCAATACAAACAACATGGCGGTTACCACAGCAAGATATAGCGACATTAGCTCGGATTCAAACTCGGATTTCAGCGGCTTAAGCGATTCAACAGATTACGCATGTATTGAAACAGATGGTCGGAGTATGGAGGCAGATAGCGAAAACGAAATTGAAGAAGAAATTGAAGCTATTTAGCGAATAGCTATTGACGCTATTCGGCCATAGCATGGGTGTACCTAATGAAGTGGCCCATAGCATGGCTGCCTTATTAGCATCGCCGGTAAAATGTGCGGACCAAACGATCAGGACTTTCGCATCTTGTGACACTGGAGCAACTTAAATCCGTCGATTGGTAAGTGTTTGTTTCGCATTAAATGTGGGTATCTAGTTTCAAATGTACATACAGCTAGCGTAAATAGCCTGTTAGCATCGATTAGCATAGCATGTTAGCATCGATTAGCTGGCAGTCATGTCGTGACCAAATATGTCTGATTAGCACATAAGTCAACAACATCCACAAAACTCACCTTTGTGATTTGGTTGACTTAATGGTTGCAAATGCATCTGCAGGTTATCCATACATCTCTGTGCCATGTCTGTCTTAGCATCGCCGGTCAAATGTGAAGACACTCTGGTACATTCAATGGGGGTCTGGCGGCAGATTTCTTGCCAGTGGTGCAACTTGAATCCCTCCCTGTTAGTGTTGTTACACCCTCCGACAACACACCCACCAGGCATGATGTCTCCAAGGTTCCAAAAAATAGTCGAAAAAACGGAAAATAACAGAGCTGAGACCCGGTGTTTGTAATGTGAAAATGAAAATGGTGGGTGTGTTACCTCGGTGACGTCACGTTCTGACGTCATCACTAAAAGACCGATAAAAAGAAAGACGTTTAATTTGCCAAAATTCTCCCATTTAGAGTTCGGAAATCGGTTAAAAAAATACATGGTCTTTTTTCTGCAACATCAAGGTATATATTGACGCTTGCATAGGTTTGGTGATAATGTTCCCCTTTAAAGATCAAGAGTAAGGCTATTCATACAGAGTTGATATTCGGTACCCTCTGCAATGGAAAAGTTGGGCCGCAAAGTCAAAAAGATTAAGAACCCCTTGGGTTAATGTAGCATCAAAATAGCCATGACATTTCCTGGTGGTTTGGATGAGTGAGTGAGTGAGTTCTAAAACTGTCAAGCAATTCAGTCGTAATGCAACTAAACGCTAGCCGGCAGGGACAAGATCCAATCCTCCTGCCATGTGAAATACTAGCGCCAAGGACCTCAGCCTCACCCTTTTCAGTGAGGAATGGTTGTCAACCGACATTTGTTTCACCGTATCTACTTTTGAAAATTACGAGCGCCGCTCCTTGCTTTGTCGTATCGCAGAGTTACAGCAGGGAGGGTGGAGGACTGTAAATGCTGGCCAAAGAAGTTTTGGTTTATGAAGTAGTTAGTCATGCTAGACTACATGTAATTAGGGCTGATTGATCGATGGGCCACAGGTCGGTATCGTCCAACCATCCATCCATCCATCCATCCATCCATCCATCCATCCATCCATCCATCCATCCATCCATCCATCTTCTTCTGCTTATCCGAGGTCGGGTCACGGGGGCAGCAGCCTAAGCAGGGAAGCCCAGACTTCCCTCTCCCCAGCCACTTCGTCCAGCTCCTCCCGGGGGATCCTGAGGCGTTCCCAGGCCAGCCGGGAGACATAGTCTTCCCAACGTGTCCTGGGTCTTCCCCGTGGCCTCCTACCGGTTGGAGGTGCCCGAAACACCTCCCTAGGGAGACGTTCAGGTGGTATCCTGAGTAGATGCCCGAACCACCTCATCTGGTTCCTCTCGACATGGAGGAGTAGCGGTTTTACTTTGAGTTCCTCCCGGATGGCAGAGCTTCTCACCCTATCTTTAAGGGGGAGACCCCCACCCTGCGGAGGAAACTCATTTCGGCCGCTTGTACCCGTGATCTTATCCTTTCGGTCATGACCCAAAGCTCATGACCATAAGTGAGGATGGGAACGTAGATCGACCGGTAAATTGAGAGCTTTGCCTTCCGGCTCAGCTCCTTCTTCACCACAACAGATCGACACAGCGTCCGCATTACTGAAGATGCCACACCAATCTGCCCGTCGATCTCACCATCCATTCTTCAGACCCCGAGGTAATTGACCCTATAATATCTCTGTCAAAAATGAGAAAACTTAGCCCTTTTGAATAGTTTTTACCTCCATTGTCACGGGGCGGGCCCAACCTCTATTTTCCCTGGCAGCTGGGCGAGACACGGCCCTGCTCGTCCTGGCCATGTCACACCCACATGCCAGTAAGGCTGTGGGCGATCAGCAACCTGCACACCTGGCCTCTTGAGGGCAAGGGATATAAAGGACCGGTGGACCCAAGGATCCTAGCGGGAAGTTAGTTCTTTATGATGTACCGTACGCCGACACAAGCGTTATGCTCTCTTTTGCTCTCTCCGTGTTTCTTCCCCCTGCTTGATTTTCCCCCTGTCTTCTCCCTTGTGCCCGCAGTGTTTGCCTTCCAACGCCTAATAATTATCACCTACATTACGGCAAATCAACTACATTTCTTGTTATCATAAGTATCATTGTTGAGTACATTACCACTTGAGGGGGAGGCTAAACATGTTACACACCGAGAGCAACTCAGGGACAGTCATGCTAATAGCTAATCCAAACCGCCACGCCAGCTTTAGAAAAAAACAGTAAATAAGTGCTTAGCAAACTTTAAGAAGTGTTTATGAAACCTTGTTAAAGCAGAAATTAAGCAGTTAATATGTAATCAAGAAGTATATGAATAAGGCTACCCCGCCCTGCGCCCGAATGCAGCTGAGATAGGCTCCAGCACCCCCCGCAACCACAAAAAAGGGACAAGCGGTACGAAATGGACGGATGGATAGAGCAGGGGTGTCAAACGTACGGCCCGCAAACAGGTTTTTTTTCCGGCCCGGGGGATGAGTTTGCTAAGTATAAAAACGAGCCGAAATTTTTGCGTGAAAGAAATTGCTGTTCTAAATGTGTCCACTAGATGTCACAATAGCAAATGTTTGTATATTTGTAGATGATGCTACATATTTATTAAAAATAAGCCACATGTTAGTGCACCAGTCGAAACTACTAATGAGTTGACGGTTTTATTCAGAAAGTATAAATAACAACAAATAAAGCTAGAATACTATTAACCGCAACATTTAAGTGTAAAAAAACAACAACATTATGATTTGTGCATTTTCAGAATGTTTTTTCTCTTTTTAAACAAAGAAAACAATCTGAAGTCATCTTTATTTCTAAGTTATCGTGCCGTGATTTTACCAGTCCCGCCCATTCGGGAGTAGATTTTTCTCCATGTGGCCCCCCATCTAAAAGAAGTTTGACCCCCCCCCCCCCCCCCCCCCCCCCTGTGACTAGAGGGAGGATAATACAACAACAGATGTTGGTTTGTCAGCATTGTCACAGTTAGGGGAAAGTGGACCGATCCACAAATTGGTGGTGTTGAAATAGTAGTTTTACTTGTATTTATTTATTGCGTACTATTGACTTTGTTTCATGCCAACAAATGCATGTAATACAATAGAATATGTTTAAATATTGTGTTGATATTGTTAAACTGCATGCTTGTTTGAAATAAACATAAACTCTACCTCAAACTGTCACCATAAATAAATACAATTTACAGTTAATACATGTGATTGTATCGGCCGATTACCCTCATAGATCAACTGTATCAGAATTGGTAGCAAAACACTGTGATCGAAACATCCCTACCTATAAAACGTATATACCTGGGGTGTCAAACGTATAGCCTGAGGGCCTGATCCGAACAGGTTTTAGTATAAAAATGAGGCGAAATTTTGGAAAAAAATAAACTGTTGTTCTAAATGCCGCAACAGCAATTATTTGTATTATTGTAGCTGATATGTAAGCACTCCATTTATGTCAAAGTAGCTCGTCTTCAAATTCAACATTTACAGCTTCGAGTCACGTTCTCCTCACTCTCTGGGGGTGGTATAACTGTTGGTAGAGCGGCTGTGCCAGCAACTTGAGGGTTCCAGGTTCGATCCCCGCTTCTGCCATCGGAGTCACTGCCGTTGTGTCCTTTGGGCAAGACACTTTACTCACCTGCTCACAGTGCCACCCACACTGGTTTAAAAATGTAACTTAGATATTGGGTTTCACTATGTAAAGTGCTTTGAGTCACTAGAGAAAAGCGCTATGTAAATATAATTCACTTCACTTCACTGATGTAAAAAAAACTAAACACATGTTCTTGCACCAGTCGAGGAAAATTTGATGACCATTATCACATAATTTGTTCAGAAAGTATAAATAACGACAAATGAAGGTAAAATACTATTAATTGCAACATGTAAGTGTAAAAAAATGTAACATTATAATTTTTACATTGTCAGAATGTGCTTGATCTATTTTCAAACAAAGAAAACAATCTCAAGTTATCTTTATTTTTAAATTATCGTGCCGTGATTTTACCAGTCCGGCCCACTTGGGAGTAGATTTATCTCCCTGTGGCCCCCCATCTAAAATGAGTTCGACACCCCTGGTGTATAAAATACCTCAACGTTGTATATTTATTAAAGATATGGTCAATGGCTTACGGACAATGTGTCACGCCTATGGATCATGTTTTGTTTTGGTCATGTTCGGGTTTGTTTTTTGGACACTCATTTCCTGTTTTGCACTTCCTGGTTTGTTTTTGTTACCATGACTACTCATTAGTTTCCACCTTGTCTCCAAGTCACGCCCCGGTCCTCAGTTCTCACACCTGTTGATCATTATTACAGCTATTATTTAAGTCACAGTTGCCAAGTGTTCAGGCTGGCAACTTCACTTTACTCACGTATACCTCGACTCCTTCATGCCATTCCATGCTGTTCGTTTTTTCCACACCACATAAGTTTTGCTATTCATGCCACAGTGCAAGTGTTTTTGTTCATGTTTATAGTTTGCAGCCTTTGTACTAGTCTTTTGTTTTGTCATTAGTCAAGTTTGTTCTCCGCCATTGTTTGCCTTTTTTTTTTTTAGTTTTCTAGATTATTAAATAAAAATGTACTCGCGTTCATGTCTCGCTCGTGCCAACTATCCTTTGCATCTAGGAAACAACCCATGTCCAAGTCCAAGTTTGACCCAGTGAGTTGCTAAATCCTGTGTGTGCATCCTTAAAAGATGTTTTGCTTTACTCTCTGACATGTGCTTGTCAGTCCCCTGCAGGTGTGAACCAAATTGCCTCGTGAGTCGAGCAAACACCTTTTAGGTTACTTTGGATGTTTTGCAAGGAGTTTTGAGGCGTGTGAATAATTTCAAAGCGCTCTTTTTGAACGAGAGTCATATTTGGAGAGGGTTTAGTAACAACGCCACTACCGTATGTGCTGTGTTGTCAGAGAATTAACATCGCATATGACACGGTCTCGAGTACATGTTTTAATTAAATTTAAGCCTTGGACTAATAATCCAATTGTTCCAGTAAGTGCGAGTTTGAATTTGGTATGACATGCCTTCAAGGACCACCTGCAACTGCAGATGCATATTAAGTACGGATGGCGGTGGGAATCACACGGAGAGGGTAAATCGCGGATTGCGTCTATACCTACCAAGACTGTACAATAATTCTGAAAATGCAGCAATTTGGGAAGAGAAACCGGCCTTTGGGAAATAAACCTTTTATTGAATATTTGATAGGCGAACAGTCTGCAGCAGCAGCAAGCCTGGGAGAAAATGTTCTTCGGGAGATGAGAAGATTGGCTGGTGGCCTAATGGTGCATCTTAAATCAGATGGGTGGGTTAGTTTTTTGTTATTATTGCCATTTTCTATTTGGCAGAGAAAATAACCAGAAATATATATCAATAGATAGCTCATGTGATGATAGAAGATGTCAGGTTCAAACACTGATGACATCTATTAAACAAGACAAAAGGCAAAGAATCAAACAGACGGAATTAAATTTGGACTCCGATCTGAGGAGAGACATGACCACTGTACTCTCTGTACAGTCCTGCACCACACTCTGCCCCAAGATTGTACTCCTCCCTCTTTATTTGACTTTCTCCCCCCTCCTTTCCCACGGCTGCTTCCTGAGGAAAGTGGGTCGTAAACAGTGTCGCCTTCTGTTACCGAACAGTTCGAAGAGAGTTTGTCAAATAGTTCAAAAAGAATTCCATAAAATAGTTTAAAGAGAGTTCGTAAAATACTTCCAAAAGAGTTCCTCTGGAAGTTGGGCAGATCCTGCCATCTGTCCGCTTTGTAGTCCCAGTGGAGTTTTGCGAGCATTCTTCTTGGGAGGTTTCAGCCTTTTGTCTTCTTGTCAGGAACACAATGTAATACAAAGTTTTTTGTGTTAATTTAGAAACAATTATTCCAACACTATTAAGTACCGTATTTACCGGACTATAAGGCACACTTAAAATCCTTCTTTTTCCTCAAAACTCGACACTGCGCCTTAAAACCCGGTGCACCTGATGTACGAAATAATTCTGGTTTTGCTTACCGACCTCAAAGCTATTTTATTTGGTACATAGTGAAATGATAAGTGTGACCGGTAGATGGCAGTCACACATAAGAGGAACGCGTAGACTGCGCTATGACTCAAGTAAACACCACCAATATTTCCTATGTTACATTAAAAATAGAGATGTCTGATAATGGCTTTTTTTCCCGATATCCCGATATTGTACAATACCTAATTACCAATTTCGATATCAACCGTGAATACCATAAATTGATTAATGCGGACCCTGACTTAAAGAGATTGAAAAACTTATTCGGGTGTTAATATTTTGTACGGAATATTTACTGTACTGTGCAATCTTCTTCTAAAAGTTTCAATCAATAAAAAACTGATACCGATATATACAATCGTGGAATGAACACATTATTATACCTAATTTTGTTGTGATACCCCGCTGGATGCATTAAACAATTTAACAAGGTTTTCCAAAATAAATCAACTCAAGTTATGGAAAAAAATGCCAACCTGGCACTGCCATATTTATTGTTGAAGTCACAAAGCGTATAGTTTTTTTTAACATGCTTCAAAACAGAAGCATTGGAATTTGGGACATGCTCTCCCTGAGAGAGCATGAGGAGGTTGAGGTGGGGGCATCGGGGGAAATAGGGGTGTATGTTGTAGCGTCCCGTCCCGGAGTTAGTGCTACAAGGGGTTCTGGGTATTTGTTCTGGTTCGGATGTTCTCCCGAAATGTTTGTCATTCTTGTTTGGTGTGGGTTCACAGTGTAGCACATATTTGTAACAGTGTTAAAGTTGTTTATACGGCCACCCTCAGTGTGATCTGTATGGCTGTTGACCAAGTACTTGTGTGTGTGTGTGAAACTCGTCAGACCACAGAACACTTTTCCACTTTGCATCAGTCCATCTTACATGAGCTTGTGCCCAGCGAAGCCGGAGGCATTTCTGGGTGTTGTTGATAAATAGGTTTTGCTTTGCATAATAGAGTTTTAACTAGCACTTGCAGGTGTAGCAACCAACTGTAGTTACTGACAGTTGTTTTATGAAGTGTTCCTGAGCCTATGTGGTGATACCATTTACACACTGATGTCGGTTTTTGATGCACTACCGCCTGAGGGATCAAAGGTCCGTAATATCGTCGCTTATGTGCAGTAAATTCTTCAGATTCTCTGAACTTTTGATGATTTTACGGACCGTAGATGGTAAAATCCCTAAATTCCTTGCAATAGCTCGTTGAGAAATGTTGTTCTAAAACTTTTCAACAATTTGCTTACAAAGTGGTGACCCTCACCCCATCCTTGTTTGTGAATTACTTAGCATTTCATGGAAGCTGCTTTTATACCCAATCATGGCACCCACCTGTTCCCAATTAGCCTGCACACCTGTGGGATGTTCCAAATAAGTTTTTTGATGAGCATTCCTTAACTTTATCAGTATTTATTGCCACCTTTCCCGACTTCTCTGTCACGTGTTGCTGGCATCAAATTCTAAAGTTAATGATTATTTGCAGTTTCAATATCAAATATGTTGTCTTTGTAGCATATTCAACTGAATATGGGTTGAAATGGATTTGCAAATCATTGTATTCTGTTTATATTTACATCTAACACAATTTCCCAACTTATATGGAAACGGGGTTTGTAGGTAAAATTACATAATCTCCCACGGCACAGTGGTTGAAAAACACTGATGTAGACCACAAGGAAGTGATTATAAGGTGTTCTTTCATATATAAGGTGCGCCTTATATATATGACAAAAAATATTGAAAATAGACCAGTCTATGGTCCAAAAAATATGGTAAATAAAGACAGAAAAATAACAGTCACTATTGCTTATATTGCCATTATTGGTCGGTACTATTGTCCTTCCCCAGAAGTCAACATGGAGGTTGATTCTACTGCACTTTAAAGGCCTACTGAAATGAGATGTTCTTATTCAAACGGGGATAGCAGGTCCATTCTATGTGTCATACTTCATCATTTCACCATATTGCCATATTTTTGCTGAAAGGATTTAGTAGAGAACATCGACAAAGGTCGCAACTTTTGGTTGCTAATAAAAAAGCCTTGCCTGTACAGGAAGTAGCAGACCATGTGCGCGTGACGTCACGGGTTGTGGAGCTCCTCACATCTGAACATTGTATACAATCATGGCCACCAGCGGCGAGAGCGATTCGGACCGAGAAAGCGACAATTTCCCCATTAATTTGAGCGAGGATGAAAGATTTGTGGATGAGGAAAGTGAGAGTGAAGGACAAAAAAAAAAAAGACGAGGGCAGTGGGAGCGATTCAGATGTTATTAGACACATTTACTAGGATAATTCTGGAAAATCCCTTATCTGCTTATTGTGTTACTAGGGTTTTAGTGAGATTATATGGTCGTAGCTAAAAGCCTTGCTTGTACCGGAAGTAGCAGACGATGTGCGCGTGACGTCACGGGTTGTGGAGCTCCTCACATCTGAACATTGTTTACAATCATGGCCACCAGCGGCGAGAGCGATTCGGACCGAGAAAGCGACAATTTCCCCATTAATGTGAGCGAGGATGAAAGATTTGTGGATGAGGAAAGTGAGAGTGAAGGACTAGAAAAAAAAAGACTATACAGTGGGAGCGGATCAGATGTTATTAGACAAATTTACTAGGATAATTCTGGAAAATCCCTTATCTGCTTATTGTGTTACTAGTGTTTTACTAAGATTATATGTTCATACCTGTACAACCTGAAGCTCGGCCTCGCACCTTTCTTCAGCACCAGTCGACGGGTGGTGGCGATGCCCATCTCTGCCTTTCTTAAGGGACCCTTTTCAAAACACGATCTTTCGAAACGATCGCAGCATAATACACTGTACTTTTTGTGTGTGGTCCAATCCAACCGTGTTCGCTTAACTGCTCTGTTCCATAGTAAAGCTTCACCGTCATCTTTTGGGAATGTAAACAAAGAAACACTGGCTGTTTGTGTTGCTAAATGCGGCCGCCACACACCACTTCCCACCTACAGCTTTCTTCTTTGACGTCTCCATTATTCATTGAACAAATTGCAAAAGATTCAGCAACACAGATACTGTGGAATTATGTGATGAATAGAGAGGATTTATATCTGGGAACGGAGCTGGAACAAAATGTCCTCTACAATGCGTCATTAGCATGGTACTTCACGCGAAAATTTAAATTGCCATTTAGTAAACTACACCATTGATTGGCATGTGTTGCAATTTTATTTCATCATTGATATACAAACTATCAGACTGCGTGGTGGGTAGTCGTGGCTTTCAGTAGGCCTTTAAAAAGTGTGCCTGCTCAGCAATGATTCACATGCGAATGTGGACATAAAATGTGGCAGCCATTGTCACATTCCTAATACATCATCAGCGTTTCCGCTGTACAAGGTGAAAGCGGGTCACCCTGAACAATGTTTGCTGGGGAGATTTTTTTGTGTGTGTGTGTGTGTGTGTGTGTGTGTGTGTGTGTGTGTGTGTTTGTGCATGACACCCCACTCACTCGCTGGCCACCGCGCTAACCTCATCCCTCACCGTTAAAAGGAAGGCCACAGATGCCGCTTGGTGCCGCTGCGACATGTCCGGCACATTTGCAGCAATATTGCGGCTGACAGACCCCACTACATGATCAGCACATCACCCGCAGTCCCTATCAATCACTATTTGCCGCCGTGGGTACGAGTCCCAGTGTGGGACCGAGCCCATCTGGGTTGTACGGCAACTAATGGCGGCGCAGCTGCCGAGCACGCCGCGCTGTTTTGGCGCTCCGGCGTCCAAAACCTTGGGGTTCAGGCATTTGGGCGTTCATTTTGACTAATGAGAAACGTTTAGTTACGCGTGAGATAAAAGACGTGCCGCTTATTTGCCGGCTGCCACGCAGTTAATGTCCGTTTTTCTTGTCGTCGTTGCTCGTTTTACCTCAAGGATATGTCAATCAATCAATCAATGTTTATTTATATTGCCCTGAATCGAAGTGTCTCAAAGGGCTGCAAAAGCAAAATGACATCAGATCCAAAATCAAGGCAAGGACAAACTCAGCCCTGTGGGATGACATCGAGAAACCTTGGAGAGGACCGCAGATGTGGATAAGATATCTCGAGATCCATCCATCCATCCATTTTCTACCGCTTATTCCCTTTCGGGGTTGCGGGGGGCGCTGGCGCCTATCTCAGCTACAATCGGGCTTAAGGCGGGGTACACCCTGGACAAGTCGCCACCTCATCGCAGGGCCAACACAGATAGACAGACAACATTCACACACTAGGGCCAATTTTAGTGTTGCCAATCAACCTATCCCCAGGTGCATGTCTTTGGAAGTGGGAGGAAGCCGGAGTACCCGGAGGGAACCCACGCAGTCACGGGGAGAACATGCAAACTCCACACAGAAAGATCCCGAGCCTGGATTTGAACCCAGGACTGCAGGACCTTCGTATTGTGAGGCAGACGCACTAACCCCTCTGCCACCGTGAAGCCCTATATCTCGAGATGTACATTGTAATATGTATACCGTATTTCCTTGAATTGCCGGCGGGACGCTAATTAATTTAAAACCTCTTCTCACTCCGGCGCTTACCAAAGGCATGCGGTAAATTTAGGCCTGCGCTTAAAAATTTGAGTGTGATGTAAGGATACCATCATGAAAAGCACAACTAATAAAAAAACAAACATTATGATCTTACCTTTACTTATAAATGAAGTCCATGCGCAGCTCCTTCTGATCAAAAGCATCGATAACTTGTTTATAGAAGTCTTCCTTATCTTTCTTCAGTTTTAAAAGTCTCTCTGTCTCGATGGAGATCTTCCTTTATTACCTCCTGCTTCCATTGAAAGTCCAGTTTAGAAAACTGTTTTATTTTAGATATGTAATCCTCCATGTTAAAAGTGCAAGCGAAAGAAAACAAACACTCTTGCTGCTTGTTGTCACTTCTTCTGCAGCCGAGTAGTCGCAAGAAGGATCACTAGCGCCCTCTACCACCAGGAGGCGGGAGTCATTTAATGACTCATATTTGACACACGCAGCTACGGTATATTAATAAAACATAGCTGCTTACTGTTCTTTTTAGCATATTCAATAGCTTGGACCTTAAATCCTACTGAATTGCTCTTAATCTTCTTCCCTTTATGCGATTTCAAATGATTGAAATCAGCCTCCTCCATTTTGAAAATGATGACAGGTGAAGTGTCACTCGTGACGTGACGAGTTTGACCCGGAGGAAATTCTAGGCATATGCTAATTATTTTGCGAAACGAATTTGACTCGGCGGAAATTCTAGACATGAGCTAATAAAAATAATATTTTGCGAAACGTGTTAGCCCCGGCGTTAATCCCGAGCTGGCGGTAATGCCAAGCATGCGCTAATTATTTTGCGAAACGAGTTTGACCCGGCAGTAATTCTAGGCAGGCACATACTATATACCCGGCAGCAATTCAAGGAAATAAGGTATGTGCTTTGCTATGGAGGTTTTTTCCCACTCCAGACTGGGCCCCCATGGGAGAAAAACAATGAAACATGAAAACATTAAACATTTAAAGTACCAATGATTGTCACACACACACTCTAGGTGTGGCGAAATTTGTCCTCTGCTTTTGACCCATCCCTTGTTGGGCAGCAGCTAAGAAATCAAATATTTGAACTCACAATTTGTAGGACCCATTTAAGGCTTTATAAGCCAGTGGTACAATTGGTCGTAGTCGGTTGATTCGTGTGAAAGTGGCGGGCAAACCATTTCTCCCCCGACGTAGCTTTGGTGCCGGCCGATATCGTCTCACAAAATTTAGTTTCCTCTAAATATCCTTCTTGAAAATGGCCTTGCAAATATATATCTGCCACCTAATCAACATGTTGCTCTGCTTCTTTGTGAGTACCGGTGAGTTTCTTTCTATGGCTCCGGTGCCACTTCCTGTTTTGGCAACTTGTGATTGGATACTCACTTGGGACCCCCAAGTGAGTATCCAATGGTCCAGGATAAAAAAATATTTTGAACGATTCCATGCTCCCATCCTTGTGGGAACAGTTTGGAGCAAGCCCCTTCCTCTTCCACCATGACCGTGAACCAGTGCACAGAGCAAAGTCATTAAAGACATGGATGACATGAGTCTGGTGTGGATGAACTTGACTGGCCTGCACAGAGTCCTGACCTGAACCCGATAAAACACCTTTTGGGATACATTAGAACGGAGATTGAGGGCCAGTGTCAGTCTTGCCACTGACAGTTTGTTTGTGTTTTAGTTTTTCCTCTGTGTGTTTAGTATTTCCTGTCCTTAGTTCCTGTTAGCACTCTTATTTTGGTTCAGCTTCCTGTTTGTCTCCCCGAGTGCTTTGTTTCCCCTCAGCTGCGGCTGATTGGCACCTGGCAACACCTGGTGTCAATCAGCCCGATCATATTTGTACCTGCTTTGTCTACCAGTCAGTGCTGGATTATTGATTTGTTGATGTCATGTATTGCATGTCGCTCTTGTCGTTGCTACTTGTCATTGCTACTTGTCGTGTCGTATCTTGTCGTGTAAATGCAGCGTTGCGGTAAGCTATGTCTGAAAGCGGTTTATAGCTTACTCTCTTTTGTTCCCTGGTTCCAGTTTTTTCTTATTTCAAGTAGGACTTCTGTTTTCCTGCTAGATACCTGCTAGCTTTCACGCTAGGCCTTTTTGTTCGTTATCCGCCTCGTGCGTGCTTTTTGTTGTACCCATTTTGTTTGTTCTTGTTTAGTTTTAATTAAATCATGTTTTCTTATTCAATGCCTGCCTCCATCTCTGCATCTTGGGGTTTGTCACCAACAAATTATGACAGTCTGGTGTGGATGAACTTGACTGGCCTGCACAGGGTCCTGACTTGAACCCGATAGAACACCTTTTGGGATGAATTAGAAGGGAGATTGAGGGCCAGTGTCAGGCTTGCCACTGACAGTTAGTTTGTGTCTTAGTTTTTCCTCTGTGTTTAGTGTTTCCTGTCCTTAGTTCCTGTCAGCACTCTTATTTTGGTTCAGCTTCCTGTTTGTCTCCCCGAGTGCTTTTTTTCCCCCTCAGCTGGGGCTGATTGGCACCTGGCCACACCTGGTGTCAATCAGCCCGCTTCTTATTTGTACCTACTTCGTCTTCCAGTCAGTGCTGGATTATTGATTTGTTGATGTCATGTATTGCATGTCGCTCTTGTCGTTGCTACTTGTCATTGCTACCTGTCGTGTCGTATCTTGTCGTGTAAATGCAGCGTTGCGGTAAGCTACAGTATGTTTGATAGCGGTTTTTAGCTTACTGTCTTTTGTTCCCTGGTTCCAGTTTGTTTTCTTATTTCAAGTAGGACTTCTGTTTTCCTGCTAGATACCTGCTAGCTTTTACGCTAGGCCATTTTGGTTGTTATCCGCCTCCTGCGCGCTTTTTGTTGTACCCATTTTGTTTGTTCTTGTTTAGTTTTAATTAAATCATGTTTTCTTATTCAATGCCTGCCTCCATCTCTGCATATTTTGGTTTGTCACCAACATATTATGACGGTCTGGCGTGGATGAACTTGACTGGCCTGCACAGAGTCCTGACCTAAACCCGATAGAACACCTTTTGGGACGAATTAGAACGGAGATTGAGGGCCAGTGTCAGGCTTGCCACTGACAGTTAGTTTGTGTCTTAGTTTTTCCTATGTGTGTTTAGTGTTTCCTGTCCTTAGTTCCTGTCAGCGCTCTTATTTTGGTTCAGCTTCCTGTTTGTCTCCCTGAGTGCTTTTTTTCCCCCTCAGCTGGGGCTGATTGGCACCTGGCCACACCTGGTGTCAATCAGCCCGCTTCTTATTTGTACCTGCTTCGTCTTCCAGTCAGTGCTGGATTATTGATTTGTCGATGTCAAGTATTGCATGTCGCTCTTGTCGTTGCTACTTGTCATTGCTACCTGTCGTGTCGTATCTTGTCGTGTAAATGCAGCGTTGCGGTAAGCTATGTTTGATAGCGGTTTTTAGCTTACTGTCTTTTGTTCCCTGGTTCCAGTTTTTATTTCAGTTAGGACTTCTGTTTTCCTGCTAGATACCTGCTAGCTGTCACGCTAGGCCTTTTTGTTTGTTATCCGCCTCGTGCGCACTTTTTGTTTTACCCATTTTGTTTGTTCTTGTTTAGTTTTAATTAAATCATGTTTTCTTATTCAATGCCTGCCTCCATCTCTGCATACACACTCCGCAACCTTGTGGACAGCCTGTAGTAGCTGCAAAAGGTGGACCGACATGGGATGGCACTTCAAGTTCATATGTGAGTCAAGGCAGGTGGCCAAATACTTTTGGCAGGGTAGTGTAATAATGTCCCCTGAGAAGAGATAGTAAAATGTTGTCTGAAATGTGAGAGGTGTACCGACTGAGCTGTTTTGAGAGCAAGCGTGACATCCCGTCGGAAGAAAGTTCCATTTCGGGAAAAAAGCGAAACGCGTTTTTTTTTCCGCTGCTGAAAAAGGTCAAGACGAGATTAGATCACGTTCTTGTTTTTGCAACTTATGTCTCTATACTGTGAAATGTGTGTCGTTCCCGCGTCTAAGTGGGGAAAGATGCGTCTCTATGACTCAAAACGTGTCAGGAAGTCATGAATATTAATGTCAAATCTGATGTTTTTTTGTGCCAGCTCGGGGCGTGCGAATGCCATCTGCTCGGAGGAGTAGGCAAAGATTACACCACTAGGTTTTGATGGATGAATGGTGGCGGTTACGGGGGGGGGTTCACTCAGGTGGGATTTAGAGGTGAGGCAGGGGTCGTGTCGGGTGAGAAAACAAAGAGCACCTGTTTTGGAGTAGGCGGGGGTCACTTTTGGAGCACGAGCCCCAAAGATAAGCTGTAATGAGATGTATGCCTTCAAAGTCTCCCAGACGTGTAAACACAGCCTCTCCTGTCTGGATAAACCAGCTGCAAATTGCTGTCGCTTATGTGAATTTTGCTTTGATGATTCACTCCCTTTTGAATATTTTTTTTTCTTTCAATTATTTCATAGGCCCCTATTTTTTTTTTTTATGCTCAGTCGCTTTGAGTTTCTTGTGATTTTTTTATTTATTTTTTTTTCCGACTGTTACCGCATCATAAAAAGTCTTTCAAGAGGAACTAAAACATCTATTTTCAAAAGGATATACATATGGTGTTTTTATTTTTATTTTTAAAAATTAAGCTAAATGCCAAAGTAGTTTGGTGTCTGACAATTTGTCATGTTGGTGTTTATTTGATTAGATTTTTGATTTTTATCAAGCATCCCCATTAGCTGGTTGCCACAACAACCCACTAGTCTTCCTGGGGTCCACAACTTCATACAATTATAAGTAAAAACATATCATTATAATTACACAATAAAGACATTAATAAAATAAATACATAAATAAAAGCAAACAATTTACAGTCACAGAATAACTACAAAAAATTTAACTACACAATACTGCAATGAGGTGGCGACTTGTCCAGCGTGTACCCCGCCTTACGACCGATTGTAGCTGAGATAGGCGCCAGCGCCCCCCGCGACCCCGAAAGGGAATAAGCGGTAGGAAATGGATGGATGGATGTAATACAGGGCTTCACAGTGGCAGAGGGGTTAGTGCGTCTGCCTCACAATACGAAGGTCCTGCAGTCCTGGGTCCAAATCCAGGCTCAGGATCTTTCTGTGGAGTTTGCATGTTCTCCCCGTGAATGCGTGGGTTCCCTCCGGGTACTCCGGCTTCCTCCCACTTCCAAAGACATGCACCTGGGGATAGGTTGATTGGCAACACTAAATTGGCCCTAGTGTGTGAATGTTGTCTGTCTATCTGTGTTGGCCCTGCGATGAGGTGGCGACTTGTCCAGGGTGTACCCCGCCTTCCGCCCGATTGTAGCTGAGATAGGCGCCAGCGCCCCCCGTGACCCCGAAAGGGAATAAGCGGTAGAAAATGGATGGATGGATGTAATACAAAACCCATCCATCCATCCATCCATCTTCTTCCACTTATCCGAGGTCGGGTCGCGGGGGCAACAGCCTAAGCAGGGAAACCCAGACTTCCCTCTCCCCAGCCACTTCGTCTAGCTCTTCCCAGGGGATCCCGAGGCGTTCCCAGGCCAGCCGGGAGACATAGTCTTCCCAACGTGTCCTGGGTCTTCCCTGTGGCCTCCTACCGGTTGGACGTGCCCTAAACACCTCCCTAGGGAGGCGTTTGGGTGGCATCCTGACCAGATGCCCGAACCACCTCATCTGGCTCCTCTCCATGTGGAGGAGCAGCGGCTTTACTTTGAGTTCCTCCCGGATGGCAGAGCTTCTCACCCTATCTCTAAGGGAGAGACCCAAACTCATTTCGGCCGCTTGTACCCGTGATCTTATCCTTTCGGTCATGACCCAAAGCTCATAACCATAGGTGAGGATGGGAATGTAGATCGACCGGTAAATTGAGAGCTTTGCCTTCCGGCTCAGCTCCTTCTTCACCACAACGGATCGATACAGCGTCCGTATTACTGAAGACGCCGCACCGATCCGCCTGTCGATCTCACCATCCACTCTTCCCTCACTCGTGAACAAGACTCCTAGGTAGGAGTGTAACGGTACGTGTATTTGTATCGAACCGTTTCGGTACGGGGGTTTTGGTTCGGCACGCGGGCGTACCCAACAAATTCGGAAGCACAAGTCTTCACAAGCTGCTCTGCTTTCTGCCTCATTGTCCCGCCCACACAGCCATCTGATTGGTTACATACAAAGCCAATCAGCAGTGCGTATTCCGACTTCAGAGCGATGTAGTCAATCCTTCAGCATCAAGCAGAGATATTCATTTAGCAGGGGAGGAGCGGACTCCACTCAAATTATACTAAACACTTCCCAGTCACAACTATTACAAACATCACTATGAGCCCGTTGACCTTCTAGAAACTTAAACTGCAGCTCAGCTCGCTCACAGTATAGGCTTGAGATGAAGGCTAATTAGCTTTTAGCGTAACGTTAGCTCATTTTGCTGTGTGTGTGTGTGTGTGTGTGTGTGTGTGTGTGTGTGTGTGTGTGTGTGTGTGTGTTAGGGGCAGCAAAGCCCGGTCTGTCTGTTATTTATTGAATTCTATTGTGTTTAGGGATGAATAGTCTCTCCTATTGCAATTGTACTATTTTTCAGCTATAGTTACATGAATCATTAGTAATGTAGCAGCCTAGTTTTGAATAGCAGGGTCCCTGCTATCACATGTTAAGAAAAATACAACATTTACATAATAAAAGTTAACTACAGGCTTCCCAAATGCTGTAATAAATTAAGCATGATGAGTTGACATTAAATAGTTTCAATGGAAACTGTTTAATGTTGCACTTTTTATATGTAGAAGAATGGTTTTTTGTCATTTTATTTAATCAAAGCAACAAACTTGAGGCAGTTTAATGTGGATTAACGTGGGCAGAATTATTATAGTGTTCCCAATGTTAAAAGGATAAAGCCATTGTTTACACATTTGGTAAATAAATAACCAAAAAATGTATATTTTGTTTTCTTACTGTACCGAAAATGAACCGAACCGTGACCTCTAAACCGAGGTACGTACCGAACCGAAATTTTTGTGTACCGTCACACCCCTACTCCTAGGTACTCGAACTCCTCCCCAACCCGGAGATGGCACTCCATCCTTTTCCGGGAGAGAACCACGGACTCTGATTTGGAGGTGCTGATTCTCATTCCGGCCGCTTCAAATTCCAATACAAAACCAAACATAAAAAAATCATCAACTAGCAAACTAATTTAAAAACTCAGATAAAATATTACCTGTTTACTTTCCGTGCCGGTGAGAATTTGAGGCAGGTTATTCCAGAGCGATACAGATCTATATTAATGCAAAGCATTCTTCCTGGGATGAGGGAGTACACAATGCTCCTCACTGGAGGGGCATTTTGGAGTCACTTGACATGGGAACTATCTCGACGCGTCTCTAGTGGGGGTGCCGGCAAAACTTGCTACGGATGATATGAGGGATTGCTCATGTGCCGTGACATTAGTCCGATTTAAAAAAAAAAAAAAAGAGGAGTAAAGGTTAGCAGAAATATTTAATGGAACTAAATAAATACCCGTTTCCAGTGAGGGTTGGACTCCGTTAAGGCTGTCCTTTGTCACCGATTCTGTTTATAAGTAATTGTTTGTGGACATAATTTCTAGGTGCAGTCAGGGCGTTGAGGGGATCTGGTTTGGTGGCTGCAGGATTAGGTCTCTGCTTTTTGCAGATGATGTGGTCCTGATGGCTTCATCTGGCCGGGATCTTCAGCTCTCACTGGATCGGTTCGCAGCCAAGTGTGAAGCAACTGCTGGGAATCGGCACCTCCAAGTCTGAGTCCATGGTTCTCGCCTGGAAAAGGGTGGAGTGCCATCTCCGGGTTGGGGAGGAGACCCTGCCCCAAGTGGAGGAGTTCAAGTACCTAGGAGTCTTGTTCACGAGTGAGGGAAGAGTGGATGGTGAGATCGACCGGCGAATGGGTGCGGCGTCTTCAGTAATGCGGACGTTGTATCGATTTATTGTGGTGAAGAAGGATGATGATGTGGTCCTGATGGCTTCATCTGGCCAGGATCTTCATTTTTTCACTGGATCGGTTCACAGCCAAGTGTGAAGCGACTGCTGGGAATCAGCACCTCCAAGTCTGAGTCCATGGTTCTCGCCTGGAAAAGGGTGGAGTGCCATTTCTGGGTTGGGGAGGAGATCTTGCCCCAAGTGGAGGAGTTCAAGTACCTAGGAGTCTTGTTCACGAGTGAGGGAAGAGTGGATCGTGAGATCGACAGGCGGATCGGTGCGGCGTCTTCAGTAATGCGGACGTTGTATCGATTTATTGTGGTGAAGAAGGATGATGATGTGGTCCTGATGGTTTCATCTGGCCAGGATCTTCATTTTTTCACTGGATCGGTTCACAGCCAAGTGTGAAGCGACTGCTGGGAATCAGCACCTCCAAGTCTGAGTCCATGGTTCTCGCCTGGAAAAGGGTGGAGTGCCATTTCTGGGTTGGGGAGGAGACCCTGCCCCAAGTGGAGGAGTTCAAGTACCTAGGAGTCTTGTTCACGAGTGAGGGAAGAGTGGATCGTGAGATCGACAGGCGGATCGGTGCGGCGTCTTCAGTAATGCGGACGTTGTATCGATTTGTTGTGGTGAAGAAGGATGATGATGTGGTCCTGATGGCTTCATCTGGCCAGGATCTTCAGTTCTCACTGGATCGGTTCGCAGCCAAGTGTGAAGTGACTGCTGGGAATCAGCACCTCCAAGTCTGAGTCCATGGTTCTCGCCCGGAAAGGGGTGGAGTGCCATCTCCGGGTTGGGGAGGAGATCTTGCCCCAAGTGGAGGAGTTCAAGTACCTCGAAGTCTTGTTCACGAGTGAGGGAAGAGTGGATTGTGAGATCGACAGGCGGATCGGTGCGGCGTCTTCAGTAATGCGGACGCTGTATCGATTTGTTGTGGTGATGAAGGATGATGATGTGGTCCTGATGGCTTCATCTAGCCAGGATCTTCAGCTCTCACTGGATTTGTTCGCAGCCAAGTGTGAAGCGACTGCTGGGAATCAGCACCTCCAAGTCTGAGTCCATGGTTCTCGCCTGGAAAAGGGTGCAGTGCCATCCCCGGGTTGGGGAGGAGACCTTGCCCCATGTGGAGGAAGGAGTTCAAGTACCTAGGAGTCTTGTTCACGAGTGAGGGAAGAGTGGATCGTGAGACCGACAGGCGGATCGGTGCGGCGTCTTCAGTAATGCGGACGCTGTATCGATTTGTTGTGGTGAAGAAGGAGCTGAGCCGGAAGGCAAAGCTCTAAATTTACTGATTGATCTGCGTTCCCATCCTCACCTATGGTCATGAGCTTTGGGTCATGACCGAAAGGACAGAATCACGGGTACAAGCGGCCCAAATGAGTTTCCGCTTCTTTAGAGATTGGGTGAGAAGCTTTGTCGTCTGGGAGGAGCTCAAAGTAAAGCCCTTGCTTTTCCACATGAAGAGGAGTCGGATGAGGTGGTTCAGGCATCTGGTGTTCGGGCTCGTCCAACCGGAAGGAGGCCACATGGAAAGACCCAGGACATATTGGGAAGACAATGTCTCCCGGCTGGCCTGGGGAGGCCTCGGAATCCCCCGGGAGGAGCTGGACAAAGACCTTGGATAAGCGGAAGAAGGATGGATTAATAAATACAGAATATTTACAGCCATAAACTATTCTTGAATGAAAGTTCTGGTAAATGTTGCTGTTAATGTTTGTCTTAGTGTCTTCTCCATTGGCCGTCGCCTGTTTTGTCACAAACTGATTCACACCTACGAGTCTCCCAAGCTATCCAGCAGCATTTTTGTCACTCCATAAACCCGCAAGCCAATCCTGCAAATCCTCCCTGGCCGGAGAGCACTTACACCGCCTAAATTACGGCATCTTCCTGCCAGACGTCGGTCAAAGCCCGGCCGGCGCACAGCAGCTGCTATCGCGGCGCCGCCAGCACACACATAAATACGGCCGTTTGACGACGCTCCGATCCAAAACCAATGCGGCCCGGGAATGCCAAAAATCATCCAGGAAGTCTATCCGCGGTAGAATGCCAAGGGAAGCGAATGAGTTCATTTTTTAACGCTCTTATTTTGAATGCCATTTGGAAAATGGTGTTCTGCCCGCTGGGACTAAGTGGAGAAAATTGCAGCGGGGTCTAATTAAAAAGGATACAGCCAGGTGAGGAATAATAAAGTGGTGGACAAGAGGTTTAATATCACATTTTGGAAGAAAATTGTAAGCCTTATAGAGCAGAACAAATCGACATCACGTCGGAAAACGCATAAAATGTACGACTGCAAAGCCTGCAGGGCTCGCGTTGTATTAAATAGTATCGATACTGATGTAGATATGATACAGGCGAGTGGGGATGACATTGCGACAAGCTGGATAAACATTGCGTCGGATTTCAACTCTTCATAATTCACGAAGATAAAACCATGAAAGGAATTTCAGGCAGTATTGATAGTGGAGAGTTGTCATCCACCAATACTGATAAACATCAACGGGGGGAAATGACTTTAATCATTAATTAAATAAATCCCTCTTATTCTGGATTAGTGGATATCATTCTTTAGTTGCACATTTCATGCTCTGTAATGTTGAGTTGAGTTAGAGTTTATTTGGAACATGCACACATACAACGTGATGCTGTCATCATCCACTACTTGGATCAAGACATATTCTGGTTTTTGGTTCCGTATTTTATCACATCTGGTTAGTTTGTCTTTCTTAGTTCCTGGTGGCACTTCCTGTTTGTTCCGTTTCCATAGTAACGCCTTTGTATCACCTGCCTTTTGTTTTTCACGCGCACCTGCTTTGTGATTATCCCCTCTATTTAAGCCTGCCCTTTTTCTTCATTTGACCTCGGATTCTAGTGTGTTTGATGCAACAGGTAACGTCGCTGACTTCTCATTGTGGTAAAATACTTTTTGTTCTCGTTAGTTTCCCCGCTATTCCTCTGTTTATTTACCTAGTTCACATGCTAGCATTCTTAGTTCCTCTAGCTCCCATGCTAGTTCTGTTTGTTTGTTGTTAGTGCCTTGTGCAAGTGTTTTTGTTCTTAGTCTGTTTTGTTAGTGATAATAAATCTTCATTTCTTACCTTCGTGCTGTGTCCTAGTCCGACTGCATCATTCGAGGGAACGAACCTGCACCACGATGCCAGCAAAGCGTCACAGATGCATCACACATGCATGCATACAACATGATGCATTGCCCATGCACGCTTACATGATGCATCACAAACACATGCATACATGATTCATCGCACATGCACGCATACAACATGATGCATCACACATGCACGCATACAACATGATGCATCACACATCCACGCATATAACATGATGCATCGCACATGCACACATACAACATGATACATCACACATGCACGCTTACATGATGCATCACAAACACATGCATACATGATTCATCACACATGCACGCATACAACATGATGCATCACACATGCATGCATACAACATGATGCATCACACATGCATGCATACAACATGATGCATCACACATGCATGCATACAACATGATACATCACACATGCATGCATACAACATGATGCATCACACATGCACGCATACAACATGATGCATCACACATGCATGCATACAACATGATACATCACACATGCATGCATACAACATGATGCATCACACATGCATGCATACAACATGATACATCACACATGCATGCATACAACATGATGCATCACACATGCACGCATACAACATGATGCATCACACATGCATGCATACAACATGATACATCACACATGCATGCATACAACATGATGCATCACACATGCATGCATACAACATGATACATCACACATGCATGCATACAACATGATGCATCACACATGCACGCATATAACATGATGCATCGCACATGCACACATACAACATGGTGCATTGCCCATGCACGCTTACATGATGCATCACAAACACATGCATACATGATTCATCACACATGCACGCATACAACATGATGCATCACACATGCATGCATACAACATGATGCATCACACATGCATCCATACAACATGATGCATCACACATGCATGCATACAACATGATACATCACACATGCATGCATACAACATGATACATCACACATGCATGCATACAACATGATGCATCACACATGCACGCATACAACATGATGCATCACACATGCATGCATACAACATGATACATCACACATGCATGCATACGACATGATACATCACACATGCATGCATACAACATGATACATCACACATGCATGCATACAACATGATGCATCACACATGCATGCATACATGATACATCACACATGCATGCATACAACATGATACATCACACATGCATGTATACATGATGCATCACACATGCATGCATACACCATGATACATCACACATGCATGCATACAACATGATACATCACACATGCATGCATACAACATGATACATCGCACATGCATGCATACAACATGATACATCACACATGCATGTATACATGATGCATCACACACGCATGCATACAACATGATGCATCGCACATGCATGCATACAACATGATGCATCACACATGCATGCATACAACATGATGCATCACACATGCATGCATACAACATGATCATCACAATTTCACCGTTTTCTTTATTCAACATGTTCGAAAAGGAGTAGGAAGAAGCAGAGTTGATTTAATCCTACATCTTTTTCTTTACATAACAGTTGCTAAAACTTTTGCTCACTTCCTGTTCTCAATGTATTCCATAAGTAATAACAATACAAATAAATAATAATTAGTTAAGCAAGCAAGTTATATTACATGTTTTGTTTTTCAGAAGCAGTTTTTGTGCTAATTACAAGTTATGCTATTTGGAAGCAGTTTTTTGTGCAAATTTTGAGTTTAGTGGTATTGCACTCAGTTTTTGTGCTAATTATAAGCAGTTGTGTGCTAATTATAATCATTTTTTTGTGCTAATTACAAGTTTTGTGTTAATGACAAACAGTTTTTGTGCTGGTTACAAGTGTTGTATGTAATTACAGGCAGTTCATGTGCTAATTAGAATATGTTTTTGTGCTGATTACAAGTTTTTTTCGTAATTACATGCAGTTTTCATTCAAACTACAGGTTTTATGCTATTAACAAGCAGTTTTTGTGTTGATTACAAATGTTGTGTTGTGCTAATTAGATGTGACATTAGAGGCCACAGTGACGTTATTAGGATCCATCCACTTTCTACTGCTTGTCCCTTTCGGAGCCTCACTTATTATTTGAAGCAAAGTCTGAATGTCATTTAAAAAGTTACAGTAACTTCAGTTTTTGACACTTCTTCCACTCCCGTCCTTGCACGCTACACCGCTACAACAAAGATAACGGGGAGAAGACGTCACCGAAAGTGAGCCACGTAAATAAGACTGCCCACAAAACGGTGCATCCTAAAGCGACTGTCAGAAAGCGACTTGAAGATGTGTAAAACATCATCTCTGCAACATTTTGACCAAAGAACCACCATTACAAGTTATGTAGACCACAAGGAAGTGATTATAAGGTGCGCCTTATATATGAAATTGTTGCTGTGAGTTGTATTTTTCACAAGTGGTCCTTGAAAATAATGCTTACATTAAACCGGTCTGTGGTGCAAAAAAGGTTAGGGACCACATACCGTATTTCTTTGAATTGCCGCCGGGGCGTTAATTAATTTAAAACCTCTTCTCACTCTGGCACTTACCAAATGCATGCAGTAAAAATTGGAGTGTGATGTAAGGATACCATCATGAAAAGCACATTTAATTAAAAAAACGGTATGGTCTTACCTTATAAATATAGTCCATCAAAAGCATCGATAACTTCTTCCTTTTCTTTCTTCAGTTTTAAAAGTCTCTCTGTCTCGATGTAGATCTTCCTTTATTACCTCCTCCAGCACATATCACGTCACTCATTTCACTTCTTCTGCGGCCGAGTAGTCGCAAGAAGGATCACTAGCGCCCTCTACCACCAGGAGGCGGGATTCATTTAATGACTCATATTTGACAGACGCAGCTACGGTATTGTGACGGTCTCAAGCCGTCGTCTTGCGGGTTCCCAGGACCAACAAGGAAGGACATAGCTTGAGCAGTTTGACTTTGTTTATTTTTCAACAAAACCTCAGTCCAGGTCGCTCTTCCGCTCCTCGCCGCCATCTTGGGCCGGGCTCCAGCGTGCTCTGCCTGTCTGTTCGTTTTAGCATTCCGGTATTCAATAGCTTGGACCTTAAATCCTAATGATTAGCTCTTGATCTTCCTCCCTTTATGCGATTTCAAATTACCGGTATTGAAATCAGCCTCCTTCATTTTGAAAATGATGACAGGGGAAGTGTCACTGGTGACGTGACGAGTTTGACCCGGCAGTAATACTAAGCATGCGCTAATTATTTCGCGAAGCGAGTTCAACCCGGCAGTAATTGAAGGCAGGCGCATACTATATGCCCGGCGGCAATTCAAGGAAATACGGTCTCTAGAGCACAAGGAAGCGTTTTACATTTAGAAAAATAAATAAACATGACTCTTTTAACGCGCCTTTACATCCGGTGCGCCTTTTGTTTAAAAAGACCCGCTCATCGGCAATGCGCCCTATGGTCCGGAACATATCGGTATTTGTACATTGCTTGAGGTTTTTCCCATGTCTTAAACTAAGTCCCCCTATCCCAGGGGTCGGGAACCTTTTTGTCTGAGAGAGCCAAGAAGCCAAATATTTTAAAATGTATTTCCCTAAGAGCCATAGAATATACTTTTTAACACTGAACACAACTAAACGCGTGCATTTTTAAGTAAGACCAACAATTCCAGAGTATAATAAGTCTCTTATTCCTTGTAATAACATTGTTATTCTGAAGCTAACTGTGGAGGGGGCGTGGCCTGCGGGCCTGCAGCAAAGCGGGATGTTGCCAGGACCGGCCTCGAAATCAGCGACAGGTGCGTAGAAGGCCCACCTGGGCCTTTTTATCTAATCACCTGTCGCTCTGTTATAAGCAGCAGCCAGGAGGAGAGACAGGGTTGGGGCTGGAGCCAGAGCGCGAGTGAGGACGAAAGAGAAAAAGACAATTGCTGTAAAGCAACTGAGAGAAAAATGAAATAAAACTATTTTGTGACCCTAAAACAGGTTCTTGGTGGTCTGAAGAACCCCCAGGAGGGCAAGCCCCAGACTAACCAATAATAAATAAATTACTTCTTACCATTACCGCAACTTCTTGAACATAAAAATGCATGAGAATGTTTTGTATTTTGAACGTTGTTTTTAATTACAAGTGGAATTATTCATTACTTATCGTGTTAAGCAATGTCAGCTCAGATTTATCCGAGAGCCAGATGCAGTCATCAAAAGAGCCACATCTGGCTCTAGAGCCATAGGTTCCCTACCCCTGCCCTATCCTCTACTTTCATGGTGTCTTCTCTCAGAAAATGTACCAAAATACCCAACTTACCGTGCATTGGACTGTTTTTTTTTTTTGTACTTAAAAAGAGAGAGAGTCCAATATTAGAATATCTAAGATGCTTCTGGGCCAATTTTCATTTCCCCAACACCTCCTGAGAGAATGCTATTCATTCACTGGGTGGCATTCATTTTCCTGTCAATATGAAAATATTTGCACTTGTTGCCCTGTGGTTGTTAGTTATTTTCCTTGTTGCCGTGTGATATTTTCACTCAATTCTCACCTCTCCCGCTCTGTACATTTTTCTAATATCCGTTATTACTGCCTCCACATGAGCCCGGGTGCACTCTGCGTTTTCCTTCTTATTGTTATTCCATCTCCAGCTCCTAGAACCCTGCCTTGCTTATTTGATGGTTTGCCCTTGGCAACCTGTCTCTCTCTTGCCCTTTCCCCTTGTGCCGAGCTCCTTATAACTGATCACAGGGTCAGCCATGCTTCAGACAACTAATGGAAGCAGGACATTCTATAGGCTGTACTCTATATTTAGTTGCCAACAGTATCCAACTGCTTAAGATAGTCAACCAGTAGCTTTTTCCTTGTAATTGAGCACAACTGTAAATGCCAAATGTATCGTACTTTTGTATTTTCCAGACTATGAGGCGCACTTATAGTCGAGTCCGCATTTCAAATTGTTGTCGGAAACTGCAGATGTTGTGTCCTCCAGAACAAAGAGGAAAAAAACCTATCCGGATTGTTCTAGGCGCAAAGTTCAAAAGCCAGTGTGGAGAGGCAGGGTGGCAGGGCACGCTGGAGCCCGGCCCAAGATGGCGGCGAGGCCACAAGCGAGATCAAGTGCGTGGATCGTGCACCTGAACGTATGTCCACTCAATGTATAAAAGGGTAGAAGGAGGAGAGAACGGGGCGAAAGGAGTTGGAGAGCCTGCAGCAGTGCATGAAGAGCAAGACGGCGACGACTTCGACGGGGGCGACTGAAGAGCGAGCAGTGGAGTAAGAGCTGAGAAGCGACCCGACGAGAGACTGAGGTTTATTTGAAAAAATAAACGAGTCAAACCTGATCAATAATGTCCTTCCTTGGTGGTCCATGGAACCTGCACGACAGCGTGAGACTGTCACATTTGGCGCCCAACTTGGCTGGACCACCAGAGGTGGGGGAGGAGGATCCCTTGTGGGCTCTCGTTTGTGCGCTGGCCGGCCTTGCAGCAAGCAACCGACAACAATCCCGACTCTCGCAGGCATTGGCAGATCAGACAGGGGGGGGGCGGCGAATGTGACAGTCTCACGCTGTCGTGCGGGTTCTATGGACCACCAAGGAAATAATTGATCAGGTTTGACTTTTGTTTATTTTTTTTAAATTAACCTCAGTCTCTCGTCGGGTTGCTTCTCAGCTCCTCCTCCACTGCTCGTCGTCTGCGTCTGACTCTGTCGCTTCCGCTCTTCATGCACTGCTGCAGGCTCTCCAACTCCTTTCGCCCCATTCTCTCCTCCTTCTTCCCTTTTATACATTGAGAGGAGATACGTCAATTGTGTCCAGGTGGGCGATCCACGCACCTGATCTCGCTTGTGGCGTCGCTCTCGGCACGCCCCGCCTCGCTGCCATCTTGGGCCCAGCTCCAGCGCTGACGAGAGACTGAGGTTTATTTGAAAAAGTAAACAAAAGTCACACCTGATCAATCATGTTCTTCCTTGGTGGTCCATGGAACCCGCACGACGAGGCTGTCACATTTGGCGCCCAACTTGGCTGGACCACCAGAGGTGGGGGAGGATGATCCCTTGTGGGCTCTCGTTCGCGCGCTGGCCGGCCTTGCAGCAAGCAACCGACAGCAATGCCGGCTCCTGCAGGCATTGGCGTACCAGACGGGGTGGGGCAGCGAATGTGAGAGTCTCACGCTGTCGTGCGGGTTCTATGGACCACCAAGGAAATTATTGATCAGGTTTGACTTTTGTTTATTTTTTTTAAATTAACCTCAGTCTCTCGTCGGGTTGCTTCTCAGCTCCTCCTCCACTGCTCGTCGTCTGCATCTGGCTCTCTGTCGCTTCCGCTCTTCATGCACTGCTGCAGGCTCTCCAACTCCTTTCGCCTCGTTCTCTCCTCCTTCTACGCTTTTATACATTGAGAGGAGATACGTCAATTTTGTCCAGGTGCGCGATCCACGCACCTGATCTCGCTTGTGGCGTCGCCCCCGGCACGCCCCGCCTCGCCGCCATCTTGGAGAGCCTGCAGCATGCTCTGTCGGATTGTTGGCTCCGCCTCTCCACAGCCAGCATGTGTGATGGTATGGGGGTGTATTAGTGCCCAAGGCATGGGTAACTTACACATCTGTGAAGGCACCATTAATGCTGAAAGGTACATACAGGTTTTGGAACAACATATTTTGCTATCCAAGCAATGTTATCACGGACGCCCCTGCTTATTTCAGCAAAACAATGCCAAGCCACGTGTTACAACAGCGTGGCCTCATAATCGTTTGGTTTTTTTTTTGTCCTGTCCAGCTTCTCAGGCAAATCATATAGTTGATGTAGTGCCCATGTCGGCTGTGCACATTTACTTTACAAAAGAGAATTGCGGTATACTTCTTTTGTTGCCTTATTTGTATTTGACTTTATTAAATGTATTTATATCATCGTTTGCTGCATGAGCAGGAGAGGATAGAAAGAGGAAAAAAAGGAAGACAGAGGGGGAAATTGTGTGGATAAGAGGAGGATAAGACAGAGAGACAACAACAACAACAATGGAGCAACATCAGCAAATAGGATATGTACAAATATGATGGTAAAAGTGGAGCAATACAAATACCAATAGAAGTAGCACTATTGATAATGAATAATACCAATAATTTACTTCTATTATCAACAATAAAGTTGTTCAAATGCGACAAAACATACATGTAATGACAACTAGAGATACAAAAGAAAACAGAAAAATGGAGGGAAAGAAAGAAAAGCCAGCTATTTTAACCTTGTAGATTTTTATAGTAACAATAGGTTAAAGGCCTACTGAAATGAGATGTTCTTATTTAAACGGGGATAGCAGGTCCATTCTATGTGTCATACTTCATCATTTCACCATATTGCCATATTTTTGCTGAAAGGATTTAGTAGAGAACTTCGACCATAAAGTTCGCAACTTTTGGTTGCTAATAAAAAAGCCTTGCCTGTACCGGAAGTAGCAGACGATGTGCGCGTGACGTCACGGGTTGTGGAGCTCCTCACATCTGAACATTGTTTATAAAAATGGCCACCAGCAGCGAGAGCGATTTCAACCCAAAAAGTGACGATTTCCCCATTAATTTGAGCAAGGATGAAAGATTTGTGGATGAGGAAAGTGAGAGTGAAGGACTAGAGAAAAAAAAAAAAGACGAGGGCAGTGGGAACGATTCAGATGTAATTAGACAAATTTACTAGGATAATTCTGGAAAATCCCTTATCTGCTTATTGTGTTACTAGTGTTTTAATGAGATTATATGGTCGTACTTGTACAACCTGAAGGTCGGCCCCGCACCTTTCTTCAGCACCAGTCGACGGGTGGTGGCGATGCCCATTTCTGCCCTTCGCAGGGGACCCTCTTCGAAACACGATCTTTCGAAATGATGGCTGCATAATACACTGTACTTTGTGTGTGTGGTCCAATCCAACCGTGTTCGCTTGACCGCTCTGTTCCATAGTAAAGCTTCACCGTCATCTTTCGGGAATGTAAACAATGAAACACCGACTGTGTTTGAGCTGCTAAAGGCCACCGCAATAGACCGCTTTCCGCCTACGGCTTTCTTCTTTGATGTCTCCATTGTTCATTGAACAAATTCCAAAAGATTCAGCAACACAGTTGTCCAGAATACTGTGGAATTATGCGATGAAAAGATACGATTTATAGCTGTGAACGGTGCTGGAACTACAATCCGTGACGTCACGTGCACACGTCGTCATACCGAGACATTTCAGCAGGATATTTCAGCGCTAAATTTAAAATTGCAATTTAGTAAACTAAAGCGGCCGTATTGGCATGTGTTGCAATGTTAATATTTCATCATTGATATATAAACTATCAGACTGCGTGGTCGCTAGTAGTGGCTTTCAGTAGGCCTTTAAAAAGAAAGGACGTGTGCCAACATTTTAGCAACGTGTTGCTGCCATTAAATCCTAAATTAAATATCTTGTCTTCGCAGTCCATTCAATTAAATACAAGTGAAACATTTGCAAATAATTGTGTTCTGTTTTTATTTACGAATTACACAACGTGCCAACTTCACTTGTGTCGTTTTTTTGTAAATGATGGCTGTGCAGCAAGACCACTTGTAGGAGAATTTTGGCATGAATTGTTTGTGCTGCTGAATCTCAATAGACGCTTGCAAGTCGGTGACATTGTTCACAACACAAAGACAGACGCGCTTCATTAGACTGATTACTGGGATCTCACAACATCCAACACACGCGGTTCATTGAAATTGCTGTCTGTGTACATTTAGACTTAAGTTACATAGAGACATGTTTTTTATAGGGCAGTACACCGTGCTACATCATATCAATTGCTTTCTTTAATTGTTTGCAAGGTAAAATATGTTTCTGCAAGGTCATTAAAAACCTGTCCTTGTTTGCTCTGTTGAAATGAGCATCATTCATAGTTTAATGTCCTATTTAGCCTCCAGATTATCACCTGTATGCATCAATTTGACTTATTTCTGCAAAAGCATAGACACAGATTATTGAAAAAAGTGGTCGTCCAAATAAGAGTTTTTGCAAAAGAAAAAGGGAATATGGTTGTCATGTTGAAGCACCAAAATATTTATTAAACAGGACAAGAAGCAAGGAATCAAATAGAGACAGGATTCAATTTAGTTCATGTGGAGAACGAGTGGGACTGCACCCTCGTACAGTGTCGCCCCACACTCTGAGGAAAAAGTTCCAGCGACTCCCCATTTATATGAGCATGCCCTGATTAGCTGTTTCTAAGGGAAGGGGTGAAATTATCCCCTTTTATACATTGAGAGGACATACGTAAATTGTGTCCAGGTGCGCGATCCACGCACCTGATCTCGCTTGTGGCGTCGCTCCTGGCACGCCCCGCCCTGGCGCTCTGTCAGACCGTCTGCTCCGCCGCTCCGCCTCTCCACACTGGCTTTTGAACTTTGCGCCTAGAACAATCCGGATAGGTTTTTTCCTCTTTGTTCTGGAGGACACAACATCCACAGTTTCCAACATCAAATTGAAACGTGGACTCGACTATAAGTGCGCCTTATAGTCTGGAAAATATAGAAGTACGATACATTTGGCATTTACAGTTGTGCTCAATTACAAGGAAAAAGCGACGGGTTGACTACCTTAACTAGCTGGAGACTGTTGGCAACTAACGAGGAGGAGCAAAAATATAGAGTATAGCCTGCTTCCATTAGTTGGAACAGTTAAAACCGAATGTGCTTGGAGCGGTGTCGGGCTCACCCCCTCTCTGCTTGTCCGCCTTAATCTTCTTGGAGACTTCGGGTCCTGATACAGCCCCTTCCGTGGCTGTCCAGATCTGAAAAACAGACATTTATACGGCGAGGCGCATTCCATGGCACACAGTGGACATCCCACTGGGTGTGAGTTTTTCCTTGCCCTTATGTGGACTCTACCGAGGATGTCGTTGTGGTTTGTGCAGCCCTTTGAGACAATTGTGATTTAGGGATATATAAATAAACATTGATTTATTGATTGATTTACAAGCTTGTCTGCCTTTGCTTGAAGAGAACAAGGACAGCTTTTTGAGCACAAGTAGAAAGTAACCAAGGCTACCGGTTTTCACGCAGGGCAAACTGAACTGCAAGCAAACAAGTTGTGTGATAACTTGTATTCAATTATTCTGACAATGGTTTGAGGTGGAAGAACACATTTTTAGAAGGACTGTGAGATATTTATTAACTTCAACAGAACCATCAACCTGCTCAGCCAGCATTAATATTGCTGATGAGCGCAATAAGCACCTTGGAGCAAGTTCAGAAGTCGATAAAACCACTCCGTGCTGATGAGTGATACTTAAATCCATCCATCCATTTTTTTCCGCTTATCCGAGGTTGGGTCGCGGGGGCAGCAGCCTAAGCAGAGAATTTCAAGACTTTCCTTCCCCCAGCCACTTCGTCCAGCTATTCCCAGGGGATTCCGAGGCCAGCCGGGAGAGATAGTCCTCCTAACGTGTCCTGGGTTTTCCCCAAGGCCTCCGGCCGGTCGGACGTTGCCTAAACACTTCCCTTGGGAGGCGTTCGGGTGGCATCCTGACCAGATGCTCGAACCACCTCATCTGGCTCCTCTCCATGTGGAGGAGCAGCGGATTTACTTTGAGTTCCTCCCGGATGGCAGAGCTTCTCACCCTATCTCTAAGGGAGAGACCCGCCACACGGCGGAGGAAACTCATTTCGGTCGCTAGTACCCGTGATCTTATCCTTTCACCCATAACCCAAAGCTCGTGACCATAGGTGAGGATGGGAACGTAGATCGACCGGTAAATTGAGAGCTTTGCCTTCCGGCTCAGCTCCTTCTTCACCACAACGGATCCATACAACGTCCGCATTACTGAAGACGCCGCTCCACTCGGCCTGTCAATCTCACCATCCACTCTTCCCTCACTCGTGAACAAGACTCCGAGGTACTTGAACTCCTCCACTCGGGGCTGGAACTCCACCCTTTCCCTGGGCGAGAACCATGGACCCAGACTTGGTGTCATGTCTTTGGGATCATGTTTTGTTTCAGTTATGTTCTGTTTGTTTTTTGGCCACTCAGTTCCTGTTTTGTCACCATGACTACCCATTAGTTTTCACCTGTCCTCATGTCTCACACCTATTCGCACTAATCACCACAGTATTATTTAAGCCTGTCTGTTTCTGTTGTTCATTCTGGCAACATCATGCTCGATCACCTGCTACGCACCTTGTAATCCGAGCCAATGATCCATGTCCCGTTCTCGTTCCGTGTCAAGTAAGTTTTCTTGTTATTTATGCCGTAGTGCAAGTTTTTGTTTTATGTTCATAGTTTTGCCATAGTGCGAGTTTTGTTTTGTTTGCTTTCTTTTTTTGTGCAGTTATAGTGTTAAAATAGGTCTTTACCGTCATGCTGCATCTCAGGAAAACAACCACCTCATAGTCCAAGTATTGACAGAAGGTGCTGATTCTCATCCCAGTCACCTCACACCGATCCAGTGAGAGCTGAAGATCCTGGCCAGATGAAGCCATCAGGACCACATCATCTGCAGCCACCAAACCGGATCTCATGACTGCGCCTAGAAATTCTGTCCATAAAAGTTATGAACAGAATTGGTGATACTTAAACCACATCTGTTAATGCAAATGTTTTTTTGACCCCATCGGTTATTTACTTGTGTAGCACCTGACTCTGAAGACTGTTTTTTAAGACCGACAGTTCCCCCGGTCCGATGTTGTTTCACCTCATACGTGTACCGGAGCTGGCAGCACAACATGTGGGTCGACTTACCAAGTTGTCAGAGATGAGAACCTGGCTGCAGACTTTTCCTGCACATTTCTGCCAGGAGCTGTCACCAGCTCTCTCTCTCTCAGATCTTCTTTATTTAGTCACCAGGGAGAGACATCCATCCACCTGCTAGGCTCTCTGAATCTTTTACAGCTCGCCTTCACGAGGGACTCCGGTTAGGGATGTCTTGCAGAAAGTAGTTCCTCCTCCGACGTGCTGCCCTTTAATAAAAAAAAAAAAAAAAGCTCTGGAGTTGCAAATTAACATTTTAAAGGTAAAAGTTGGAGCCATTTGAATTAGTGATGCTGTAAGTATTTCATATTGGAGCATTAAATAGTCAAATTTGCATTGCATGTTGAAAAAACACACTGGTTATCTGTCTAAAGCAGGAATGTCAAACAGTATAAAACACTATAAGATATTAAAAGTAGGCCAACATTTTTGAATGATGGAAACTGCTGGTTTAAAGGGGAACATTATCACACTTTCAAAAGGGTTAAAAACAATAAAAATCAGTTCCCGGTGGCTTGTTGTATTTTTTGAATTTTTTTGGGAAATTTTACCGTCTCTGAATATCCCTAAAAAAAGCTTTAAAGTGCTTGATTTTCGCTATTTGCGAAGACACTGGCCATTTCCCTGTGACGTCACACAGTGCTGCCAATGTAAACAAACAATGGGAATACCACAGCAAGATATAGCGACATTAGCTCGGATTCAGACTCGGATTTCAGCGACTTAACTGATTCAACAGATTACGCATGTATTGAAACAGATGGTTGGAGTATGAAATTATTGAAGAAGAAACTGAAGCTATTCATAGCCATAGCATGGCCGAATAGCTGCGTTAGCATCGGCGGTAAAATGTGCGGACCAAACGATCAGGACTTTCGCATCTCGTGATACTGGAGCAACTTAAATCCATCGATTGGTAAGTGTTTGTTTCGCATTAAATGTGGGTGGAAAGAAACGTAATATAGTTGCAAATGCATCTGCAGGTTATCCATACATCTCTGTGCCATGTCTGCTTTAGCACCGCCAGTAAATAGCACGTTAGCATCGATTAGCATAGCATGTGAGCATCGATTAGCTGGCAGTCAACATCAACAAAACTCCCCTTTGTAATTTTGTTGACTTTATCGTTGCAAATGCATCTGCAGGTTATCGATACATCTCTGTGCCATGTCTGCTTTAGCACCGATGGTAAATAGCATGTTAGCATCGATTAGCTGGCATTCACGCCGCGACCAAATATGTCCGATTAGCACATAAGTCAACATCAACAAAACTCAACTTTGTGATTTTGTTGACTTTATGGTTGCAAATGCATCTGCAGGTTATCCATACATCTCTGTGCCATGTCTGTCTTAGCATCGCCGGTCAAATGTGAAGACACTCTGGTACATTCAATGGGGGTCTGGCGGCAGACACTTTGGCATCTTGGGGCCAGTGGTGCAACTTGAATCCCTCCCTGTTAGTGTTGTTACACCCTCCGACAACACACCCACGAGGCATGATGTCTCCAAGGTTCCAAAAAATAGTCGAAAAAACGGAAAATAACAGAGCTGAGACCCAATGTTTACAATGTGTTGAAAATGAAAATGGTGGGTGTGTTACCTCGGCGACGTCACATTCTGACGTCATCACCTCCACAGCGATAAACAGAAAGGCGTTTAATTTGCCAAAATTCACCCATTTAGAGTTCGGAAATCGGTTAAAAAAATATATGGTCTTTTTTCTGCACCATCAAGGTATATATTGACGCTTACATAGGTCTGCTGATAATGTTCCCCTTTAGAGGCCTACTGAAAGCCACTACTAGCGACCACGCAGTCTGATAGTTTATATATCAATGATGAAATATTAACATTGCAACACATGCCAATACGGCCTTTTTAGTTTACTAAATTGAAATTTTAAATTTCGCGCCGAAAAATCCTGCTGAAACGTCTCGGTATGATGACGAGTGACGTCACGGATTGTAGAGGACATTTTGTTCCAGCGTCGTTCCCAGCTATAAGTCGTCTGTTTTCATCGCAAAATTCCACAGTATTGCACTTACAGATGTAGCGACCAACTGTAGTAACTGACAGTGGTTTTATGAAGTGTTCCTGAGCCCATGTGGTGATATCATTTACACATTGATGTCGGTTTTTGGTGCAGTACCGCCAGAGGGATTAAAGATATGTAATATCATCGCTTACATGCAGTGATTTCTCCAGATTCTCTGAACCTCTGATTTTACAGACCGTAGATGGTAAAATCCCTAAATTCCTTGCAATAGCTCGTTGAGAAATGTTGTTCTAAAACTTTTTGACAATTTTCTTCCAAATTGGTGACCCTCACCCCATCCTTGTTTGCGAATTACTTAGCATTTCATGGAAGCTGCTTTTATAGCCAATCATGGCACCCACCTGTTCCCAATTAGCCTGCACACCTGTGGGATGTTCCAAATAAGTGTTTGATGAGCATTCCTCAACTTTATCAGTATTTATTGCCACCTTTCCCGACTTCTTTGTCACGTGTTGCTGGCATCAAATTCTAAAGTTGATTATTTGCAACAAAATAAAATGTTTATCAGTCTGAACATCAAATATGTTGTCTTTGTAGCATATTCGAGATGCCACCTCAGTAGAAGCATTTAAGTCTCACCTTAAAACTCATTTGTATACTCTAGCCTTTAAATAGACTCCCTTTTTAGACCAGTTGATCTGCCGTTTCTTTTCTTTTTCTTCTATGTCCCACTCTCCCTTGTGGAGGGGGTCCGGTCCGATCCGGTGGCCATGTACTGCTCGCCTGTGTATCGGCTGGGGACATCTCTGCGCTGCTGATCCGCCTCCGCTTGGGATGGTTTCCTGCTGGCTCCGCTGTGAACGGGACTCTCGCTGCCGTGTTGGATCCGCTTTGGACTGGACTCTCGCGACTGTGTTGGATCCATTATGGATTGATCTTTCACAGTATCATGTTAGACCCGCTCGACATCCATTGCTTTCCTCCTCTCCAAGGTTCTCATAGTCATCATTGTCACGGACGTCCCACTGGGTGTGAGTTTTCCTTGCCCTTATGTGGGCCTACCGAGGATGTCGTAGTGGTTTGGGCAGCCCTTTGAGACACTAGTGATTTAGGGCTATATAAGTAAACATTGATTGATTGATTGAATATGGCTTGAAAAGGATTTGCAAATCATTGTATTCTGTTCATATTTACATCTAACACAATTCCCCAACTCATATGGAAACAGGGTTTGTACATGTCAAAAGATTGAAAATAGACCTTTCATGCGCCTTATAATCCGGTGCGCCCTGTGGTCCGGAAAACACGGTAATTCAGTTGAGCTGTTCCAAAACCCAACACTAAAATTTCCATTAAGGTAAATCAACTCAGACTTCAGGTTTCGACTCAATAGTTTGGTGAATCTCCTCCCTGGAATAACCTCCTTTTCTCATGGACATCATCATCGGCGGTCACTCGAACGAGTATGAAGATCCTCCTGGTCCGGGGTATATCCCTTTAAGGAGGATTCCTGTGCGTGACTTAAATTATCGTTGTGAGACTGGTTCACAGACAGTCACCACACCATCCTTGACAGAATCGGGTCAGGGACCAGTGGCATGGAGACCAAGACGGCTGGGGACCCTTTTCTGCTGCAGCCTTCATCCGCCTTCCAGCCGTTGTGGTAGTTCTTAAATCTACCATCTTCCGCCTGCTCCGCCGTTGAGGTCTTCACCGTATCCCTGACTAGGGGGCAGTCAGGTACTAGGCCTTTGCCAAGGTCCACCTGGGGTAACAGTAGTAAAGGGGTTAACCTCCTAGTGCCCCAACACCCCCTTAGAGGAGCCTCCACTGCCAGATGCACTTTAACGTCATGCCCAGGACACGATGTACATAAAACCACCGTCAACATTCTCTTAGATCGATGTAATTTTTTGAAATATATTTTCTAAAAATCGGTTATGCAATACACCAGGGGTCACCAATGCGGGCACCAGGTCGCCCGTAAGGACCAGATGAGTCGCCCGCTGGCCTGTTCTAAAAATAACTGAAATAGCAGCACTTACCAGTGAGCTGCCTCTATTTTTTTAATGTTATTTATTTACTAGCAAGCTGGTCTCGCTTTGCTCGACATTTTAAATTCGAATAGAGACCAAACTCAAATAGAATTTGAAAATCCCAGAAAATATTTTAAAGACTTGGTCTTCACTTGTTTAAATAAATCCTTCTTTTTTTTTTATTTTGCTTCTTATAACTTTCAGAAAGACAATTTTAGAGAAAAAATACAACCTTAAAATGATTTTAGGATTTTTAAACACATATACCTTTTTACCTTTTAAATCCCTTCCTCTTCTTTCCTAACAATTTAAATCAATGTTCAAGTATTTTATTTTTTTTTATTGTAAAGAATAATAAATACATTTTAATTCAATTCATTTTAGCTTTTCTTTTTTCAATGACCAATATTTGTGAAACTTGTTATGATTAAAATTAAAAAAAAAAATTCTGGCAAATCTAGAAAATCTGAAAAATCAAATTTAAATCTTATTTCAAAGTCTTTTGAATTTCTTTTAAATTTTATGTTCTGGAAAATCTAGAAGAAATAACAATTTGTTTTTGTTAGAAATATAGCTTGGTCCAATTTGTTATATATTCTAACAAAGTGCAGATTGAATTTTAACCTATTTAAAACATGTCATCAAAAATGTTTAATTAATTTTATTCAGGAAAAATGACTAATGATGTTCCATAAGGTTTTTTTTTATTTATTCAAAAAGATTCAAATTAGCTAGTTTGTGTCTTCTTTTTTTTCGGTTGAATTTAGAATTTTAAAGAATAGAAATTGAAGATAAACATTTTTCTACTCTTTTAAACCGTTCAATTAAGTGTATTTTTCATCATTTATTCTCTACAAAAAAAAAAAAAACTTCCGTAAAAGGAAAAAAAAATGTACGACGGAATGACAGACAGAAATATCAATTTTTTGATGTACAGTATATAGATTTTTTTATTAAAGGTAAATTGAGCAAATTGGCTATTTCTGGCCATTTATTGAAGTGTGTATCAAACTGGTAGCCCTTGGCATTAATCAGTACCCAAGAAGTAGCTCTTGCTTTCAAAAAGCTTGGTGACCTTAAAACAGGCTCAGAACTCTGCCAATATTGATCAGTGGGATCTATACAGTATGTTTGATTATTTGGATTATTTTATAACATAAAATGACGTTGCTGTTAAAATGGACAGAGTTGTAATAATATGTTACAGTAAGTTCGTAGTTGGCACTTAATTGTGCCAGTTTTTGCAGGTGTCCTTCAGACATTACTCCTCCTTCTCGCTCTGATCATAATTAGAGGAGCACATCTGTTGTGTGCCCCCCGGCTGACCCTCTCCTCAGCACACCATTAATGTGTCGAGTCTTGTCGAGCAGCTCCGTCGTCATCTGCGAATCCAGATCCATTATTTTGTCATTAGGATACAATGGCTGCTATGAAAGGGAGCCAATAACAGCGCAGGACTCCCATGTTAGCGGATGACAAATTGGCTTTTCAATCCAGCTGATTGTTGTCAGAAGAGGTTTGAGAGCTGAAGTACGTGTGGTGACGCTTTTGTAATCACTGAAAGCTTTTTATTTTTCTATCAACATCCACTCAATATGAGGTTTTTCCAGATGTGTAAGTCATCCTCTTGCCAATTGTTTTTAAAGTTAACCGGATTTTACGGATTGTAGGGCGCACTACCGGTGAATGGTCTATTTTCGATCTTTTTTCACCATCCATCCATCCATCATCTTCCGCTTATCCGAGGTCGGGTCGCGGGGGCAGCAGCCTAAGCAGGGAAGCCCAGACTTCCCTCTCCCCAGCCACTTCGTCTAGCTCTTCCCGGGGGATCCCGAGGTGTTCCCAGGCTAGCCGGCAGACATAGTCTTCCCAACGTGTCCTGGGTCTTCCCCGTGGCCTCCTACCGGCCCTAAACATCTCCCTAGGGAGGCGTTCGGGTGGCATCCTGACCAGATGCCCGAGCCACCTCATCTGGCTCCTCTCCATGTGGAGGAGCAGCGGCTTTACTTTGAGTTCCTCCCGGATGGCAGAGCTTCTCACCCTATCTCTAAGGGAGAGACCCAAACTCATTTCGGCCGCTTGTACCCGTGATCTTATCCTTTCGGTCTTATCTTTTTTCACATATAAAGCACATTTCCGTGTGGTCTACATACCATGTCAAGGTGGTTATTTGGTGAAAATGCTGTCATCTTTCTTGTAGCGGTGTAGCGTGCAAGGACGGGAGTGGAAGAAGTGTCAAAAGCATGCTTGCCAACCCTCCCGGATTTTTCGGGAGACTAGCGAAATTCAGCGCCTCTCCAGAAAACATCCCGGAAGAAATTTTCTCCTAAAAATCTCCCGAAATTCAGGAGGACACGCCCCCTCCAGTTCCATGCGGACTTGAGTGGGGACACCCTGTTTTCACGTCCGCTTTCCCATTATATAAACAGCTTGTCTGCCCAATCACGTTACATCTACGGATTTTAATAAACTGCACACACAAGAAGACGAAGCTGAATAACGAGGAAGTTACAGCCGTGGCGACGCCGTCTGTAATAGAGTGATTCTATGTTGTCTGTCGCCATCTCCTGGTGAATGTTGGCTATAGCGTTATGGGGTTGCTTTTTGATTGGTCAACGATTTATGGGGTGTTGCGCACCTGACGGCAAGTGACTCTCGCCAGTACGCAAATGGCAGAACAAAGGTTACTCAAATTGTGAAAGGTAAGGGTTGTTTTTGTTTTTTTAGTAACCAGCAAGCACAGTACAGTTAGTAGAACAACTGTTTTTATTACTATGTATTTGATAGGTGCCGTCTGAAATTCAACTATTTATTTTATTTATATATGTAATATAATAAATATATATATATAGCTAGAATTCACTGAAATTCAAGTATTTCATACATATATATATATATATATATATATATATATATATATATATATATATATATATATATATATATATGTATGTAATACTCAAGTTGGTGAACTATAGATGTAAATATACTCCTACTCTATTAACCACGGCCCGCCCCAACCACGCCCGCGACCACGCCTCCGCTCCACCCCCGACCACGCCCCCTACCCCTCACCTCCCGAAATCGGCGGTCTCAAGGTTGGCAAGTATGATCAAAAGATAGACATTCAGACTTTACTTAAATCAGAAACGGAGCAGCATCTCCTCACCCGGAAACAACAACAAATGTGTCCCGTGTGTCATGATCCGTTACTTGGGTCATGTCATATTCTGTTTTTGTTCAGTCTTTGTATCGAGTTCTGTTATTTGACTTCCTTAGTTCCTGGTGGCACTCCCTGTTTTGTTCCGTTGCCATAGTTACACATTAGTGTCACCTGCCTTTTGTTTTTGACGCGCACCTGCCGCGTAGTGACTCTCCTTATTTAAGCCTGCCTTTTTCGTTACTCGCTCTCGCATTCTAGTTTCTGTTCGATGCAACAGGTGACGTCGCTGACTTCTCATCGTGGGAAAATACTTTTTGTACTCGTTAGCTTCCAAGCTATTCCTCAGTTTATTTCCCTAGCTCACATGCTAGCGTTCTTAGTTCCTTCTAGCTCCCACGCTAGTTCTGTTTGTTTTGTCTTTAGTGCCTTGTGCAAGTGTTTTTGTTCTTAGTCTGTTTTGTTAGTGATAATAAACCTCCATTTCTTACCTTCACGCCGTGTCCAAGTCCGACTGCATCAATTGAGAGAACGAACCCGCACCACGATGCCAGCTAAACGTCACACCGTGAAAAACCGTCCGACCAGAACTCTCTAAAAACTTAAATTCCTTGGGTGAATAATATAAACTCACTACACCGGTATGTTTTAGTGCTTTCATGGCGAGTTTACTGACAAATATAACTAAGAACTTTACACTACTTTATAAGTCACCCCGACCACGCCTCCGCTCCACCCCCGACCACGCCCCCTACCCCTCACCTCCCGAAATCGGCGGTCTCAAGGTTGGCAAGTATGATCAAAAGATAGACATTCAGACTTTACTTAAATCAGAAACGGAGCAGCATCTCCTCACCCGGAAACAACAACAAATGTGTCCCGTGTGTCATGATCCGTTACTTGGGTCATGTCATATTCTGTTTTTGTTCAGTCTTTGTATCGAGTTCTGTTATTTGACTTCCTTAGTTCCTGGTGGCACTCCCTGTTTTGTTCCGTTGCCATAGTTACACATTAGTGTCACCTGCCTTTTGTTTTTGACGCGCACCTGCCGCGTAGTGACTCTCCTTATTTAAGCCTGCCTTTTTCGTTACTCGCTCTCGCATTCTAGTTTCTGTTCGATGCAACAGGTGACGTCGCTGACTTCTCATCGTGGGAAAATACTTTTTGTACTCGTTAGCTTCCAAGCTATTCCTCAGTTTATTTCCCTAGCTCACATGCTAGCGTTCTTAGTTCCTTCTAGCTCCCACGCTAGTTCTGTTTGTTTTGTCTTTAGTGCCTTGTGCAAGTGTTTTTGTTCTTAGTCTGTTTTGTTAGTGATAATAAACCTCCATTTCTTACCTTCACGCCGTGTCCAAGTCCGACTGCATCAATTGAGAGAACGAACCCGCACCACGATGCCAGCTAAACGTCACACCGTGAAAAACCGTCCGACCAGAACTCTCTAAAAACTTAAATTCCTTGGGTGAATAATATAAACTCACTACACCGGTATGTTTTAGTGCTTTCATGGCGAGTTTACTGACAAATATAACTAAGAACTTTACACTACTTTATATTAGAAATGGCAACAGCGGAGGTTGAATTTCCCATAACAAAAAGATAGAGAAAAATAAGAAGCTTATTGGACTACAATGGCGGATGCGCGCACTTTTTCCTGATTTATGCAGATCAGCAGGTACCAGAAGGTAAGAAAAGTTGCTTTTGCATAATATTGCGAAACAAAACGCCATATATTATCTCTTACCTTATACACACACCTTAATATCTCTCCTATGTTGAAGCACAGTACAATCCATCAAGCAGTGCGGCTTCTTAGCTTACCAAAGTCCTACTAAAACATTTTGATAGATTTTTTGAGCGCCGTGTGTAATGTTCTATATTTTCAATGGAACATATAATAAAGTTAAAGTACCCATGATAGTCACACACACACACACACACACACACACACACACACACACACACACACACACACACACACACACACACACGAGGTGTGGCAAATTTATTCTCTGCATTTGACCCATCGCGCTTGATCACCCCCGGTGAGCTGAGGGGAGCAGTGAGCATCTTTTTTGGTGATTGAACCCCCAATTCCAACCCTTAATGCTGAGTGTGAAGCAGGGCGGTAATGGGTCCCATTTTTATAGTCTTTGGTAAGACTTTGTGTTGTTTACTTGAGTCATATTGCCATCATATTGCAGTCTGCACGTATCTCTTATGTTTGACTGCCATCTTCTGGTCACACTTATCATTACAGTACATACCAAATAAAATAGGATTAAATAAGTGTACACTTCTTCTCACTCCTTTTCCAATGGTGCAAAGCGACTGGATCGGACACAACGTGAAGGTAATTACATATTTTAATATTAACTCCAAAGAAGTACAAAAACAAAGGGTATAAAACAAAAGGCGCTCACAGCGGAGGTACATAACTTGGCTCTGAAAACAAAAACCAGCACAAAGGCAGAACTTTGGACAAAAAACGAAAACCTGCCTGGCAACTACAGGCTTAAATAGGGCTGTGGTGATCAACAGGTGCATGAGTCCAAATGAATCAGGTGCGTGACATGAGGACAGGTGAAAACTAATGGGTTGTCATGGAAACAAAACAGGGAGTGAAAAAAACAGGAATTGACAAAATCCAAAATCCAAACAGAACATAGCCAAACTAAACATGATCACCAAGACATGACATTAACACTGGATTTTTTTTTTGCATATTTGAAATAAAAATATATTAATCAATCAATTATTCCTGATTTTAAAACGCACTGTCGAGTTTTGAGGGGGGAAAAAAAATATTTTAAGTGCGCCTTATAGTCCGGAAAATACGGTAAGTCAAATTGTTGGTTAGATTCCCAGAACTGGATTCCTTTCGTTGAGCAAAATGTAGATGCAATAATAATAATAATGTACCGGTATACACGTCTATGGGATCATGTTTTGATTTGGTCATGTTCAGTTTTGTTTTTTGGACAATCAGTTCCTTTGTTTGCACTTCCTATTTTGTTTTGTTACCATAGCAACTCATTAGTTTTCCCCTGTCACGCCCCTGTCCTCATGTCTCGCACATGTTTGCACTAATCACCTGTATTATTTAATCGGTAGTAGCCAGGTAATCAGCCTGGTGACTTTAGCTCAACTTCCTTCATGCCATGCCACGCCTGTTTTATTATTCTGTCCATGCCACGTAAGTTGTTTATGTCACAGTTATTGAGTTTTGTTTTTGTCTTGTCCATAGTCATGCCATATTGCTAGTTTTTGTTTCATAGCCAAGTTTTGTATTCCCGCCCTCGTGCGCGCCTTTTGTTGGCTTCCTTTGCGAAGTGAAGTGAATTATATGTATATAGCGCTTTTCTCTAGTGACTCAAAGCGCTTTACATAGTGAAACCCAATATCTAAGTTACATTTAAACCAGTGTGGGTGGCACTGGGAGCAGGTGGGTAAAGTGTCTTGCCCAAGGACACAACGGCAGTAACAAGGATGGCAGAAGCGGGGATCGAACCTGCAACCCTCAAGTTGCTGGCACAGCCGCTCTACCAACCGAGCTAAACGGCCTCTTTGTTTGTAGTTGTTAGTAAAATAAATAAATATGTACCTTCATTCACTTCTTGCTCGTGCCAACTTTCCTTTGCATCGGAAACACAAACCATCCCAAAGTCCAAGTCTTGACAGTTTACATGCAACTATGAATCATACAGAATGTTTAGAGCTGCCCCCGAATGAAATTTTGGATTTAGGTGCCCCCAACCGTAGTCCAACATTTTAGTGTAAAGACACAAGTTGTGCTAAAAGGGCATTGGAGTGGGAAACAGACCCCTGGAGGAAATTAGCTCCCCCCCGCCTCTCTGAACCAGCTGATCAATGAGATAGAACTCTGGCGGTCAATGTTCCACTTTCCTAAAAGGCACCATGGGAGCAGCAGCACACTTCATCTTTATCACTGGTCCGCTTCTGCTTTGGCCACAGAGACCCTGAAGCGGGCTCATTATCAGCACAAATTGAGATCTCGCTGCCGGGCCTGACTCGGAGGAAGGGTGGAGTTCCTGAACCCCCCCCCCCTTCATTTCTCTTCCATTTTTTTTTTTAACTTTGCATTTTTTTATTTTTTTTTTAAAAAGCCACCACTGATCTCATAAATCTCCCATAAACCATTTGATATGACCGTGGATCAGGGCGATATGATGGACTAATGCATGTAAACGCTCATCTCCTGCTGTCTCGCTATCAACTTAACAAGCCTGGAACATGAATGGACTCCGGCCAACCGAATAATCGTGCACTTTTTCAATTTAAAATGGAATTAACTTCCAAAAAAGGCTTTTTTTTCCCCTCCCCTTCCAAAAGTGCATGGAACAAGTGTGAATGAGACCATGCAGTTAGCACTTTGGCACAGGGTAGTTAAAATGGTTCATTTAAAACAGGAACCCAAATGACACATACCGTCCTCAGTGTTCACTTTAAAACTTGGGACTTGCATTTCCATACTTTAGATACTTTTTTAAATAAAGGCAACCACAAAAAAATGGCATTATTGACTTTATTTTAACAAAATATCTTACGGTATGTCAGGTTCAAACACCAAACTATTAAACAAAGACAAGAAGCCAGGAATCAAACAGAGAAAGGATTGAACTTAGCTCATGAGGATAGCGGGTCGACCTGCACCATCGTACAGTATCGCCCCACACTCTGAGGAGGGGAATCCACGCCTCCTCCTGTATTTGGGCATTTCCTGATTACTTAGCTGCAGCTGCTTCTAAGGGGAGGGTCCATTAACAGCTGCTGCATTGGGTCATAAACCGTTCAAACACAAAGGTGCTTGGAGCGGTGTCATGTTTGCCCCCTCTCTGCTTGTAGATGTCGGGTCCTTCCTGTGGCTAACCAATAGATCAGAGAAACCGACACCTCCACGTCGCATCAGTGGAGATTTACAAGCGGTAGGCCTTTTACTTGATAATGTCAATGACAGCTTTTGTCTTCTCGCAGGACAACCTGAACTCATGGGAAAACAAGTTGTGTGATAACATATATACAATTATTCTGACAAAAAATGGCATTATTGACTTTATTTCAACAAAAATATCATACGTTATTTCAGGTTCAAACACCAAACTATCTATTAAACAAAGACAAGAAGCCAGGAATCAAACAGAGAAAGGATTCAACTTAGTTCATGAGGATAGCGGGTCGACCTGCACCCTCGTACAGTATCGGCCCACACTCTGAGGATGGAGCTCCACGACAATTTGATCATTTTCCTCGACTAATGTTCTTACGTCATGTGGTTTATTTTGTACATTTGCAGCATCATCTACAAAGATACAAAGAATTGCTATTGTGACATCTAGTGGACACAATTAGAACAGCAGTTTCTTTCATTCCAAAAATTTGGGTCATTTTTATATATAGCAAAATCATCCTGCGGGCCGGATAAAACCATGACAGTCCTACTCTATATAAGCCATTTTTTAAAGGCCCACTGAAAACCACTACTACCGACCACGCAGTCGTCACGGATTGTAGAGGACATTTTGTTCCAGCACCGAACCCAGCCATAAGTAGTCTGCTTTAATCGCATAATTCCACAGTATTCTGGACATCTGTGTTGCTGAATCTTTTGAAATTTGTTCAATGAATAATGGAGACGTCAAAGAAGAAAGCTGTAGGTGGGAAGCGGTGTATTGCGGCCGCCTTTAGCAACACAAACACAGCCGGTGTTTCCTTGTTTACATTGCCAAAAGATGGCGGTGAAGCTTTACTATGGAACAGAGCGGTCAAGTGAACATGGTTCTTTACTACATGTCAACCGGCAGGTTTCGGTGAGAAAATGGTGGCAATAAGTCGGCTCTTACCGTAGACATGAGCGGATAGTTTTCGTCGTTCCTCCTGCAGCCACGGACTCTTTTTGCCTCCTCCCGCCGGCCGCCCCCGACTGTCGGATGCTTACACCGTGGAGGAAGGGAAAAAAATAATAAATCTCAGCCCAGCTGCCTTGCCTTGTCGAGAAACGTGGCTTCCCACGGAGACACTGGCGGTCACCACACCCATAGCCACACTCCTCCGACTTTCAGGTTGGGCAGGTACGACCATATAATCTCACTAAAACACTAGTAACACAATAACCAGATAAGGGATTTCCCAGAATTATCCTAGTAAATGTGTCTAAAACATCTGAACTGCCCCCTTTTTCCACTGCCCTCTTTTTCTAGTCCTTCACTCTCACTTTCCTCATCCAAAAATCATTCATCCTCGCTCAAATTAATGAGGAAACAGTCACTTTCTCGGTCCGAATCGCTCTCGCTGCTGGTGGCCATGATTGTAAACAATGTTCAGATGTGAGGAGCTCCACAACCCGTGACGTCACGCGCACATCGTCTGCTACTTCCGGTACAGGCAAGGCTTTTTTATTAGCGACCAAAAGTTGCAAACTTTATCGTGGATGTTCTCTAATAAATCCTTTCAGCAAAAATATGGCAATATTGTGAAATGATGAAGTATGACACATAGAATGGACCTGCTATCCCCGTTTAAATAAGAACATCTCATTTCAGTAGGCCTTTAAAGAGCTCTTTGAAGTGAATGTTTTAAGATTCCGCCCCCTTCAAAGAGTTATAAATCCCTCTGTACAGCTGACCATTTGGCGACCAGTTGCTTCAAGGACATATCAGTTTGTCATTTCAGCCTGCCTTGTGTGCTAATTGACCGCGAGGACTCTGTGCCATGTGCAACGTAAACAACACCCTTCAAACCACACCGCACTGCCAAACTGTGTGAACGTTTTCCGCGGCCCGGACTGCCGTTCCCAGACATGTTTGATGACCCATAAAAAATGAAGTGAACAATAGGTTTAGTTGTCCTTGTAGTTGCGCTTGTCCGGTCACTTGGTTTTAGAGCAGATGTCATGTTTTGTTTTAGTCATGTTCTGTTTGTTTTTTGGCCACTCAGTTCCTGTTTTTTCACTTCCTGGTTTGTTTTGTCACCATGACTACCATTAGTTTTCACCTGCCCTCATGTCTCACACCTGTTTTCACTAATCACCACAGTATTATTTAAGCCTGTCTGTTTCTGTTGTTCATTCTGGCAACATCACCCTCCATCACCTGCTACGCACCTTGTAATCCATGCCAATGATCCACGTCCCGTTCCAAGTAAGTTTTCTCGTTATTTATGCCACAGTGCAAGTTTTTGTTTTATGTTCCTAGTTTTGCCTTAGTGCGAGTTTTGGTTTCACAGCCAAGTTTTTCGTACCGCCATTGTGCGCGCATTTTGTGGTGCATCTCGAGAAAACAACCATCTGATAGTCCAAGTATTGACAGCAGACAGGTAGCGCCATGACTAGCACGCTTGACAGTTTTGAAGGGAAATGACTTCAAATTACCCAAATTGGAAATACTTTTTTTTTTTTTTTTTTTGCCAAGGCAGAAGTAATTAAGTGTGTGTGTATTACTGCAAGGCCACATTACTTCTTGCTGGTCCTGTAGTTGTCAGCTTCATCTGCTGTATTCACTTGGTCACAAACCACATAGTTCCAATTAAAGTGCACTGTGTTTTGGCTCATTTTGGATAATAGAATTGTATTTGGATATTATCATTCATGCGTTCATTTAGATCAGGGGTCACCAACCTTTTTGAAAGCAAGAGCTACTTCTTGGGTACTGATTAATGTGAAGGGCTACCAGTTTGATACACACTTAAAATGCCAGAAAGGGCCAATTTGCTCTATGTACCTCTAATAACTAAATGTATTTATAAAAAAAAATGGGTATTTTTGTCTGTCATTCCATAGTACATTTTTTTTCCTTTTACGGAAGGTTTTTGTAAAGAATAAATGATGAAAAAAACCACTTAATTGAATGGTTTAAAAGAGGAAAAAACACGAAAAAAATAAAATTTAATTTTGAAACATAGTTTTTCTTCAATTTCGACACTTTAAAATTTAAAATTCAACCGAAAAAAATGAAGAGAAAAACTAGCTAAATGGAATCTTTTGGAAAAAATTTAACAAATAATTTACGGAACATCATTAGTAATTTTTCCTGATTAAGATTAATTTTAGAATGTTGATGACATGTTTTGAATAGGTTAAAATACACTTTGAAATAAGTTTTAAAATTTAATTCTAAGCTGAGATAGGCGCCAGCGACCCCAAAAAAGGGAATAAGCAGTAGAAAATGGATGGATGGATGGATGGAATTTGATTCTACAGATTTTCTAGATTTGCCAGAATAATTTTTGGGAATTTTAATCTTAAATTTGAAGAAACACTTAACAAATATTATTTGTCCAAAAAACAGAAGCTAAAATGAAGAATTAATTTAAGATGTATTTATTATTCTTTACAATAAAAAAAAAAATACTTGAACATTGATTTAAATTGTTAGGAAAGAAGAGGAAGGAATTTAAAAGGTAAAAAAGTATGTGTTTAAAAATCCTAAAATCATTTTTAAGGTTCTATTTTTTCTCTAAAATTGTCTTTCTGAAAGTTATAAGAAGCAAAGTAAAAAAATAAATGAATTTGTTTAAACAAGTGAAGACCGAGTCTTTAAATTATTTTCTTGGATTTTCAAATTCTATTTAAGTTTTGTCTCTCTTAGAATTAAAAATGTCGAGCAAAGCGAGACCAGCTTGCTAGTAAATAAATACAATTAAAAAAATTGAGGCAGCTTACTGGTAAGTGCTTCTATTTGAGCTATTTTTAGAACAGGCCAGCGGGCGACTCATCTGGTCCTTACGGGCACCGCGTTGGTGACCCCTTAATTTTGTCTATTATTGACTATCGCAATTCTCTTTTCATTCTTGTCAACAAGTCAATGCTAAAGCGACTTCAGACTGAACAAAATGTGGCTGCCAGACTTGTGACTTGTGTACCCAGAACAGCCCATATCACCCCCGTTTCTTAGACTTGGACTTAGACACATTTTATTGATCCATAAGAGAAATTGTACCACACAGTAGCTCAGGTACAAAGGATAGAAAGAATCATGCAGGTATAAAGTAGACAAAAAAATGTACCATAGAAGCAATATGAAATATAACATATGTGTAACATTCACACATTATATATACAGATATAACATAATAGACAGATATCACCAATGCTTATGACGAGTGATTATACAGCAGGATGGATGCGGAATGAAGGAGTTCTTGAATGCAACACTGTGGGAACGAAGCTAGTGGGGTGTATAATAGTCAGGTAGTGTCATGGATGCAAAGGATTCTGGGTATTTGTTGTGTTGTGTTTATGTTGTGTTACTGTGAGGATGTTCTCCCGAAATGTGTTTGTCATTCTTGTTTGGTGTGGCTTCACAGCGTGGCGCATATTACTAAGAGTGTTAAAATTGTTTATATCACAACCATTAGTGGACTCTGTGTCACCCGGTATGCATTGCAGTCGTGTGCGTGTGTCAGTGGAAGCCACACACAACGTGTTGCTGGACTTGTAAGTAAGTTGTCCATGTTGTAGAAGCAAGTAAGTTGTACATGTTGTAGAAGCAAGTAAGTTGCACATGTTGTAGAAGCAAGTAAGTTGTACATGTTGTAGAAGCAAGTAAGTTGTACATGTTGTAGAAGCAAGTAAGTTGTACATGTTGTAGAAGCAAGTAAGGTGTACATGTTGTAGAAGCAAGTAAGTTGTCCATGTTGTAGAAGCAAGTAAGTTGTACATGTTGTAGAAGCAAGTAAGTTGTCCATGTTGTAGAAGGAAGTAAGTTGTCCATGTTGTAGAAGCAAGTAAGTTGTACATGTTGTAGAAGCAAGTAAGTTGTCCATGTTGTAGAAGCAAGTAAGTTGTACATGTTGTAGAAGCAAGTAAGTTGTACATGTTGTAGAAGCAAGTAAGTTGTCCATGTTGTAGAAGCAAGTAAGTTGTACATGTTGTAGAAGCAAGTAAGTTGTACATGTTGTAGAAGCAAGTAAGTTGTCCATGTTGTAGAAGCAAGTAAGTTGTACATGTTGTAGAAGCAAGTAAGTTGTACATGTTGTAGAAGCAAGTTGTACATGTTGTAGAAGCAAGTAAGTTGTACATGTTGTAGAAGCAAGTAAGTTGTACATGTTGTAGAAGCAAGTAAGTTGTACATGTTGTAGAAGCAAGTAAGTTGTACATGTTGTAGAAGCAAGTAAGTTGTACATGTTGTAGAAGCAAGTAAGTTGTACATGTTGTAGAAGCAAGTAAGTTGTCCATGTTGTAGAAGCAAGTAAGTTGTACATGTTGTAGAAGCAAGTAAGTTGTACATGTTGTAGAAGCAAGTAAGTTGTCCATGTTGTAGAAGCAAGTAAGTTGTACATGTTGTAGAAGCAAGTAAGTTGTCCATGTTGTAGAAGCAAGTAAGTTGTCCATGTTGTAGAAGCAAGTAAGTTGTCCATGTTGTAGAAGCAAGTAAGTTGTACATGTTGTAGAAGCAAGTAAGTGGTACATGTTGTAGAAGCAAGTAAGTTGTCCATGTTGTAGAAGCAAGTAAGTTGTCCATGTTGTAGAAGCAAGTAAGTTGTACATGTTGTAGAAGCAAGTAAGTGGTACATGTTGTAGAAGCAAGTAAGTTGTCCATGTAGAAGCAAGTAAGTTGTACATGTTGTAGAAGCAAGTAAGTTGTACATGTTGTAGAAGCAAGTAAGTTGTCCATGTTGTAGAAGCAAGTAAGTTGTACATGTTGTAGAAGCAAGTAAGTTGTACATGTTGTAGAAGCAAGTAAGTTGTCCATGTTGTAGAAGCAAGTAAGTTGTACATGTTGTAGAAGCAAGTAAGTTGTCCATGTTGTAGAAGCAAGTAAGTTGTACATGTTGTAGAAGCAAGTAAGTTGTACATGTTGTAGAAGCAAGTAAGTTGTCCATGTTGTAGAAGCAAGTAAGTTGTACATGTTGTAGAAGCAAGTAAGTTGTCCATGTTGTAGAAGCAAGTAAGTTGTCCATGTTGTAGAAGCAAGTAAGTTGTCCATGTTGTAGAAGCAAGTAAGTTGTACATGTTGTAGAAGCAAGTAAGTTGTACATGTTGTAGAAGCAAGTAAGTGGTACATGTTGTAGAAGCAAGTAAGTTGTACATGTTGTAGAAGCAAGTAAGTTGTCCATGTTGTAGAAGCAAGTAAGTTGTCCATGTTGTAGAAGCAAGTAAGTTGTACATGTTGTAGAAGCAAGTAAGTGGTACATGTTGTAGAAGCAAGTAAGTTGTCCATGTTGTAGAAGCAAGTAAGTTGTACATGTTGTAGAAGCAAGTAAGTTGTACATGTTGTAGAAGCAAGTAAGTTGTCCATGTTGTAGAAGCAAGTAAGTTGTACATGTTGTAGAAGCAAGTAAGTTGTCCATGTTGTAGAAGCAAGTAAGTTGTCCATGTTGTAGAAGCAAGTAAGTTGTCCATGTTGTAGAAGCAAGTAAGTTGTACATGTTGTAGAAGCAAGTAAGTGGTACATGTTGTAGAAGCAAGTAAGTTGTCCATGTTGTAGAAGCAAGTAAGTTGTCCATGTTGTAGAAGCAAGTAAGTTGTACATGTTGTAGAAGCAAGTAAGTGGTACATGTTGTAGAAGCAAGTAAGTTGTCCATGTAGAAGCAAGTAAGTTGTCCATGTTGTAGAAGCAAGTAAGTTGTACATGTTGTAGAAGCAAGTAAGTTGTCCATGTTGTAGAAGCAAGTAAGTTGTACATGTTGTAGAAGCAAGTAAGTTGTACATGTTGTAGAAGCAAGTAAGTTGTCCATGTTGTAGAAGCAAGTAAGTTGTACATGTTGTAGAAGCAAGTAAGTTGTCCATGTTGTAGAAGCAAGTAAGTTGTACATGTTGTAGAAGCAAGTAAGTTGTACATGTTGTAGAAGCAAGTAAGTTGTCCATGTTGTAGAAGCAAGTAAGTTGTACATGTTGTAGAAGCAAGTAAGTTGTCCATGTTGTAGAAGCAAGTAAGTTGTCCATGTTGTAGAAGCAAGTAAGTTGTCCATGTTGTAGAAGCAAGTAAGTTGTACATGTTGTAGAAGCAAGTAAGTTGTACATGTTGTAGAAGCAAGTAAGTGGTACATGTTGTAGAAGCAAGTAAGTTGTACATGTTGTAGAAGCAAGTAAGTTGTCCATGTTGTAGAAGCAAGTAAGTTGTCCATGTTGTAGAAGCAAGTAAGTTGTACATGTTGTAGAAGCAAGTAAGTGGTACATGTTGTAGAAGCAAGTAAGTTGTCCATGTTGTAGAAGCAAGTAAGTTGTACATGTTGTAGAAGCAAGTAAGTTGTACATGTTGTAGAAGCAAGTAAGTTGTCCATGTTGTAGAAGCAAGTAAGTTGTACATGTTGTAGAAGCAAGTAAGTTGTCCATGTTGTAGAAGCAAGTAAGTTGTACATGTTGTAGAAGCAAGTAAGTTGTACATGTTGTAGAAGCAAGTAAGTGGTACATGTTGTAGAAGCAAGTAAGTTGTACATGTTGTAGAAGCAAGTAAGTTGTCCATGTTGTAGAAGCAAGTAAGTTGTCCATGTTGTAGAAGCAAGTAAGTTGTACATGTTGTAGAAGCAAGTAAGTGGTACATGTTGTAGAAGCAAGTAAGTTGTCCATGTTGTAGAAGCAAGTAAGTTGTACATGTTGTAGAAGCAAGTAAGTTGTCCATGTTGTAGAAGCAAGTAAGTTGTACATGTTGTAGAAGCAAGTAAGTTGTCCATGTTGTAGAAGCAAGTAAGTTGTACATGTTGTAGAAGCAAGTAAGTTGTCCATGTTGTAGAAGCAAGTAAGTTGTCCATGTTGTAGAAGCAAGTAAGTTGTCCATGTTGTAGAAGCAAGTAAGTTGTACATGTTGTAGAAGCAAGTAAGTTGTACATGTTGTAGAAGCAAGTAAGTTGTCCATGTTGTAGAAGCAAGTAAGTTGTACATGTTGTAGAAGCAAGTAAGTTGTACATGTTGTAGAAGCAAGTAAGTTGTACATGTTGTAGAAGCAAGTAAGTTGTACATGTTGTAGAAGCAAGTAAGTTGTACATGTTGTAGAAGCAAGTAAGTTGTCCATGTTGTAGAAGCAAGTAAGTTGTACATGTTGTAGAAGCAAGTAAGTTGTCCATGTTGTAGAAGCAAGTAAGTTGTACATGTTGTAGAAGGCGTCAAAGGCAAAGTCTTCCTAGCACGCCCTACTACTAACTGGGAGACTGCCGGCAGACATATTTGAGAATGTTTACGTCAACTAATGTCTTCTTCGCTTTGTGACACGGGTCCAAAATGGCTCTTTCAACAGTAAAAGTTAGCGATCTCTGATCCATGTATATCAAATGTTTCCAAATGGTTCAACCGCCACCCGCCCGAGTCTATTTAAAATCTATTTTTTCGTCATTTCACCCACCTGACCCGCGGTTTATCCACGTACTCCACGGATGAGACGGCAAACCGCGCATCTCTACTGTAAATATTCATTGGCTTGCAAAAGTGTTTTTTTTACAAGGGTGTGAAGACTTTTGCAAGGCACTTTATGTACAGTATACAGTATATCCAAATATACGAGCTAGAGTGTGAAGCCACCCTCTAAAACATTGAATTATTGCATCTTCTCTGGCTTGGGTTGCAACTCACCTTTTAGCCTCATGGCAGCAACTTTGATGCCAGTCACACAAACATACACTTTATGTTGAAATGATTAGTACTAACCAGAGGTGGGTAGTAACGCGCTACATTTACTAAGTTACATCTACTTGAGTAACTTTTAGGATAAATTGTACTTCTAAGAGTAGTTTTTATGCAACATACTTTTACTTTTACTTGAGTATATTTATAGAGAAGAAACGCTACTTTTACTCCGCTCCATTTATCTGCAATCAGCTTGCTACTCGCTACTTTTTTTTAAATCGATCTATTAATGTTTGTTTTGGTTTTTCAAAGTAGGATCTACAGTACACATGCCTGCGTTTCACCAATCACATGCAGTCACTGGTGACCTTGGACCAATCAAACAGAGCCAGGCGGTCACATGACCGTCACACGTAAAACCCGACCTAAACAAGTTGAAAAACTTATTCGGGGTGTTACCATTTAGTGGTCAATTGTGCAGAATATGTACTGTACTGTGCAATCTACTAATAAAAGTTTCACTCAATCAATCAAAAGTGTAAAGGAAAAAAGACACTTTTTATTTCAACCGTACTTCCCGTCAAAAGCCTAAAGACTGATCGCACACTTCCTGTCTTCACAACAAAAGTGCCGCTAACAAAATAAGAGTCTCCGAAAGCCAGAGCATACAAGCTAGCAAGCAACGGAGTTTGCCGCCAATGTATTTCTTGTAAAGTGTATAAAAACCAATATGGAAGCTGGACAAATAAGATGCCAAAAACCAACAACTTTCATGTGGTATTAGACAGAAAGGAAGAACTTTTTTTCTCCTCCATTTGAAAACGACATTTTCAGCACTACTGATTCCAATCAATGCAAGTCATCAGAATCAGGTAATACACCAACTTATATTCTTGTCTTCATGAAAGATAGGAATCTATATGTTAAACATGCATGTATATTCATTAAAACACCTTCAACATGTCAACAAAAACGGCAAAATAAATAAATATGAATTATATACTGTATATATAAATATATATATACATATATATATATATATATATAATATGTTTGTGTATAAATTATTTGTGTGTGTATGTATATATGAGATAGATCACCTCGACTTGGTCATTTATTAAGTAATTGATTAACGTTGAAAAACTTATTGGGGTGTTACCATTTAGTGGTCAATTGTAGGGAATATGTACTGTACTGTGCAATCTACTAATACAAGTTTTAATCAATCAATGAATGCCTACTGAGCCTATGGTGCTGTTAAGTTATTGTGGCTCAATGTGCCATTTTTATATATTTATATAGTATTGTTTTAGTTGCTTAAGAGATATTCCTGGCTCTGAATTTGCTCATTGCTATTTTTATGTTTTTGTGCATTACTTGTTGCCGTAATCATTAAACAAACAGGTTACTCATCAGTTACTCAGTACTTGAGTAGTTTTTTCACAACATCCTTTTTACTTTTACTCAAGTAAATATTTGGGTGACTACTCCTTACTTTTACTTGAGTAATACATCTCTAAAGTAACAGTACTCTTACTTGAGTACTATTTCTGGCTACTCTACCCACCTCTGTACTAAAACTAGACACTGTGTCATCCAAATTTCACCCTTCCATCTTCTTACATTATCAGAAAATTACTGTAGTGAAGTTGGCACGTTGTGAAAAATTGGAAATAAAAACAGAATACAAAGATTGGCAATTTTTTTTAAATTTTTTTTAACTTATATTCAATTATAGATAACCTGCAAATACAAGATGTGTATCTTCAAAATAAGAAACTTTATTTTTTTTTTTGCAAATCAACAACTTAGAATTTAATGGCAGCAAGACATTGCAAAAAACTTGGCACAGGTGCATTTTTACCACTGTGTTACATGGCCTTTCCTTTTAACAACACTCAGTAAACAATTGGGAACTGAGTAGACACATTTTTGAAGCTTTTCAGGTGGAATTACTTACCATTCTTGCTTGATGTGCAGCTTAAATGTTTTGGGGTCTCCATTGTGGTATTTTAGGCTTCATTATGCGCCACACATTTTCAACGGGAGACAGGTCTGGACTACAGGCAGGCTAGTCTAGTACCCGCACCCTTTTTTTTTACAAAGCCATGCTGTTTTAACACAAGGCTTGACATTGTCTTGATGTAATAAGCAGGGGCGTCCATGATAACCTTGCTTGGATGGCAGCATATGTTGTTCCAAAAGCTGTATGTACCTTTCAGCATTAATGGTGCCTTCCCAGATGTGTAAGTTACCCATGCCTTGGGCACTAATACACCCCCATACAAACTCAGATGCTGGCTTTTCAACTTTGCTCTTATAACAATCCGGATGGTGCTTTTCCTCTTTGTTCCGGAGGACACGACGTCCACAGTTTCCAAAAACAATTTGAAATGTGGACTCGTCAGACCACTTTTCCATTTTGCATCAGTCCATCTTAGATGAGCTCGGCCCCAGCGAAGCCAGCAGCGTTTCTGGATGTTGTTGATAAATTAATTTGGCTTTGCATAATAGTTTTAACTTGCACTTACAGATGTAGCGACCAACTGTAGTTACTGACAGTGTTTTTTTTTAAGCGTTACTGAGCCCATGTGGTGATATCCTTTACACACTTGTCGCTTTTTGATGCAGTGCCGCCTGAGGGATCCAAGGTCACAGGCATTGCCGCTTGCGTGCAGATTCTCTGAACCTTTTTTTATGATATAACGGACTGTAGATGGTGAAATCCATCATTTACTTCCAATAGCTGGTTGAGAAATGTTCTTTAAAGGTTGGAAAGTTTGCTATCGCATTAGTTGACAAAATGTTTACCCTCACCCCATCCTCATTTGTGAATGACTGAGCATTTCATGGAAGCTGTTTTTATAGCCAATCATTGCACCCACCTGTTCCCCATTAGCCTGTTCACCTGCGGGATGTTCCAAATAAGTGTTTGATGAGCATCCCTCAACTTTCTCAGTATTTTTTGCCACTTGTGCTAGCTTTTTTGAAACATGTTGCAGGCATCACATTCCAAATGAGCTAATATTTGCTAAAAAAAAAAAAAAAGGCCAGTTCTAACATGAAGTATCTGGTCTTTGCAGTCTATTCAATTGAATATAAGTTGAAAGGATTTGCACATCATTGTATTCTGTTTTTATTCACAATTTTTTTGCTTTTACATTTCCTGTATTTTATATTATTACTTAAAATGTATATTTTAATTCTTTTTTATCCTTTTAAAGCTTCTTCGAGTGATTAGAAAAGCGCTATATCAAATAAAATGTATAATTATTATTATTATTATTATTTACAAAACGTGCAACTTCACTGGTTTTTGGGTTTTGTAAGTATTTCAGGAGTTAAATTGTAATATAAAAGAAAGAGACTAACGTTGTACTAATGTGGAAAAAATAACAATTATACAATAATAAAGTTGGAATATCAACAAAAGTTTTTAGCAGGGTAATAATACACTGGGTGAGTATATGTGCCTCACAATACAAAAGTCCTGGGTTTGATCCCCGGGCTCTGGGTCTTTCTGTGTGGCGTTTGCATGTTCTCCCCCGTGACTGCGTGGGTTCCCCTCCGGGTACTCTGGCTTCCTCCCACCTCCAAAGACATGCACCTGGGGATAGGCCCCTCCCACCTCCATAGACATGCACCTGGGGATAGGCCCCTCCACCTCCATAGACATGCACCTGGGGATAGGCCCCTCCCACTTCCAAAGAACATGCACCTGGGGATAGGTTGATTGGCAACACTAAAATTGTCCCTAGTGTGTGAATGTTGTCTGTCTATCTGTGTTGGCCCTGCGATCAGTTGGCCACTTGTCCAGAGTGTACACCACCTCCACTCAATGGATGGATACATGTGAGGAAAACAGCTTACATTGTTAGTACAAACCCCGTTTCCATATGAGTTGGGAAATTGTGTTAGATGTAAATATAAACAGAATACAATGATTTGCAAATCCTTTTCAAGCCATATTCAGTTGAATATGCTACAAAGACAACATATTTGATGTTCAAACTCATAAACTTTTTTTTGCAAATAATCATTAACTTTAGAATTTGATGCCAGCAACACGTGACAAAGAAGTTGGGAAAGGTGGCAATAAATACTGATAAAGTTGAGGGATGCTCATCAAACACTTATTTGGAACATCCCACAGGTGTGCAGGCTATTTGGGAACAGGTGGGTGCCATGATTGGCTATAAAAGCAGCTTCCATGAAATGCTAAGTCATTCACAAACAAGGATGGGGTGAGGGTCACCAACTTGTAAGCAAATTGTCAAACTTTCAGAACATTTCTCAACGAGCTATTGGAAGGAATTTAGGGATTTTACCATCTACGGTCTGTAAAAATCATCAAAAAGTTCAGAGAATCTGGAAAAAATCACTGCACGTGAGTGATGATATTTCAGACTTTTGATCCCTCAGGCGTACTGCATCAAAAACCGACATCAGTGTGTAAAGGATATCACCACATAGGCTGAGGTACACTTCATAAAACCACTGTCAGTAACTACAGTTGGTCGCTACATCTGTAAGTGCAAGTTAAAACTCTACTATGCAAAGCGAAAGCCATTTATCAACAACACCCAGGAACGCCGCCGGCTTCTCTGGGCCCGAGCTCATCAAAGATGTACTGATGCAAAGTTGAACAGTGTTCTGCGGTCTGACGAGTCCACATTTAAAATTATATTCAGAAACTGTGGATGTGGTGTCCTACGGAACAAAGAGGAAAATAACCATCGGATTGTTATAGGAGAAAAGTTCAAAAGCTAGCATCTGTGATGGTATGGGGGTGTATTAGTGGCCAAGGCATGGGTAACTTACACATCTGTAAAGGCACCATTAATGCTGAATGGTCCATACAGGTTTTGGAGCAACATATGTTGTCATCCAAGCAACGTTATCATTGACGCCCTGCTTATTTAAGCAAAACAATGCCAAGCCACGTGTTACAACAGCGTGGCTTCGTAGTAATAGAGTGCAGGTACTTTCCTGCCCACCTGCAGTCCAGAAATGTCTCCCATCTAAAATGTGTGGCGCATTATGAAGCTTAAAATAAGACAAGACCCCGGACTGTTGAACAACTTAAGTTGTACATCAAGCAAGAATGGGAAAGAATTCCACTTTCAAAGCTTCAACAATTAGTTTCCTCAGTTCCCAAACGTTTATTGAGTGTTGATAAAAGAAAAGGTGATGAGCATGCCCTTTCCCAACTACTTTGGCTCGTTTTGCAGCCATAAAATTCAAAGTTAATTATTATTTGCAAAAAAAAAAAATAAGTTTATGAGTTTGATCATCAAATGTCTTGTTTTTGTAGTGCATTCAACTGAATATGGGTTGAAAAGGATTTGCAAATCATTGTGTTCTGTTTATATTTACATCTAACACAATTTCCCAACTCATATGGAAACATGGTTTGTAATTCCACCCACTTTCAGCCTTTCTCCACATCTGACAATCCACCTGTCGTGTTTCCTCCTCTTTAATTTGCACTCTGTCGTCTTCTCATCCTCCCTCAAGTCCCTGGACAAACATCTGTCTCTGGCGTGGCATTTGCTTTAGAGTGACAGCAAAACAGCTGCAGAGCGCAGCCTACCTTTGGGTCTCCCTGTTGATATTTTCAGTTCTGATGTAATTAGACCCGCTCCCAAAGCAACGGTGACATGACTCTGAGCATATGTCTGTAATAATGATAAAACAAGGCACTTCGGCAAATGTTTACTTTTGGATATTCCTGCTGGGCTACACAGAAAATATACATCCGGTTTTTTTTTATCAGTGTATTAAAAACAGCAGTGGAAGACTCATTGAAATTCATGGGGTCCGATATTTTTCGTTCTAAATGTATATACTTGTATTTATATTCACGCAATCTGAAATTGAAAAGTAATTGAAATGACGCCTTGAATTAATATAAGGAGCTATGATATTCCCATCTGGTTCCATTGTAAGACAAGTAGTGTCAGAAGTAGGACTGTTACTTTAGTTAGGTGTCAAACTCAAGGCCGGGGGCCAAATCTGGACCACCACATTATTTTATGTGGCCCGCGAAAGCCTGGAAATAATATTCATTAATAACATGCTTTATCTATTCTTACTAAATAAAATATGTTTGTTCTTTCCATTTTGACATTAAAAATCATGTACTGCACAAACTTGCATATATTTTATTTATTTAAAAATCAAAATAGTATATTATAATGTATTCCAAAAATACTTGTTGTTAAAATAATGATAAATACTGTACTTAAATATCTGCTTGACTTATGAAATTAAAACAAATAATCAAATTCTAGACTGTAAAATTGACAAAAGATTTAGTTTTGAGGGTTTTTTTACCGTAAAAATATTTTTGGTACAATTTTTTTGCATATACAGTAAGACACAAAGACACAAAAAAAAAACATCAAAAAAGAAACTGTCAAACACGATTTGACAGTCTCTTGCCGTCGTCGTGCGGGTTGCATGGACAACCCAGGAAGGACAAGATCGTCGATCAGGTTTGAATCTCTTATTTTTCAAATAAATTTTTAGTCTGGGTCGGGTCGGTTTTCAGCTCCTTCTCCGCTGCTCGTTCCCGGTCTGCCTTTCAGCTGCCGTCGTTTCTCGTGTGCTGTTCTCGGTTGCTCTTGCTTCTCCTGCGCTGCATCTGCTGCCGACACTCCACCTCCTTCCCTGATATTTCCTCCTTCTCCTCGTTAATACTCTGCGAGGAGATATGTAGATTAATTACCGGTGTGTGTGAGCCACGCACCTGATCACGATCGCGCCGCCGCTCCCGGCACGCCCCGCCTCTCCGATCCGCCGCATTATCCGCCATCTTGAGCAGGGCTACAGCGTGTCCTGCCCTGCCGTCGGCTACGCCTCTCCACACACGATTTTACGGTAAAAAACAACAAACTGTCAGCTCTGTTGGTGGAATTTTACCGCTAAAAACAGTGCTATTGTTTTGACATTCCATTTATTCAACTTTTTTATATGCTGTAAACAACCCACTGCTTTTACTGTAAAATTCTGGTGACTGAGATGCCATTTTTTTAAAGTAAAATGTTTATATTTTTTTGCAGCTTATGTAAAATATATTGCTAATGTATTATATGTATATATATATATATATATATATATATATATATATATATATATATACATGTATATTCATATATTACTCATTGTTAAATGCGGCATTTTGAGGGCAACCATAACTGCGATGTTGCCCTCAATGAAAATGAGTTTGACACCCCTTGGTTAAAGTCAATATTGAGTGTTTTACTTTAAATTATTCTTTAATAAAAGGCCTCGGAAGTCGGAAGTGAGATCTCCAGCCTGGATTTGATGATTAAATCAGCGTTGAGGGTAATACCCCTCCAACTTCAATGTTACTACATTATCAGAATCAGAGTCAAAAATACTTTCATAATCCTCAAGGGGAAATTAGAGAGGAGGTCCTGACTGAGGCCAAGGATAAAACAAAAACGATAGCCATAGCACACATAGGCATGTGTAAGAGGTAATCATCAAAGAAGACAAAGGACATTAAAGACATTAAAGGCCTACTGAAATGAGATGTTCTTATTTAAACGGGGATAGCAGGTCCATTCTATGTGTCATACTTGAGCATTTCATCATATTGCCATATTTTTGCTGAAAGGATTGAGTAGAGAACATCCACGATAAAGTTGGCAACTTTTGGTCGCTAATAAAAAAGCCTTGCCTGTACCGGAAGTAGCAGACGATGTGCGCGTGACGTCACTGGTGTAAGGGCTCCTCACATCTGAACATTGTTCACAATCATAGGCACCAGGCATGTTCAATTCGGACCGAGAAAGCAACAAGTTCCCCATTAATTTGAGCGAGGTTGAAAGATTTGTGGATGAGGAAAGTCAGAGTGAAGAACTAAAAAAAAAAAAATAAAGACAACTGCTCCAGGCGACGGCAGTGTGAGCGATTCCGATGTTATTCGACACATTTACTAGGATAATTCTGGAAAATCCCTTTTCTGCTTATTGTGTTAATAGTGTTTTAGTGAGATCATAAAGTTCATACCTGAAAGTCTAGGCTGCGGTGAACGCCAGTGTCTCTCAGAGAAGCCAATGGAGGAGCCAAGATCACAGCTGCCTTTTTGACAGCTACAGGAGGAGGCCGCATAATCCACTCAAGTCTCCGGTAAGAGCCGACTTAATATCACAATTATCCCATCCAAAAACGTGCTGGTTGATGTAGATAAACATGTTCGTTTGACCGCTCTGTGTTAAAGCTTCACAACAAACAAAGAAACACCGGCTGTGTTTCGGTTGCTAAAGGCAGCTGCAATCCACCAACAGCATTCTTCTTTGATGTCTCCATTATTTATTGAACACATTGCAAAAGATTCAGCAACACAGATGTCCTAATTACTGTGTAATTATGCGATGAAAAGATACGACTTTTAGCTGTAAGTGGTGCTGGGATATGTCCCCTCCAACCAATTAGGTCACAAACACGCGTCGTCATTCCGCGACGTTTTCAACAGGAAACTCCGCGGGAAATTTAAAATTGTAATTTAATAAACTAAAGCGGCCGTATTGGCATGTGTTGCAATGTTAATATTTCATCATTGATATAAAAACTATCAGACTGCGTGGTCGCTAGTAGTGGCTTTCAGAAGGCCTTTAGAATAGCAGAGCTGATGCAACCAGCCATTTCTACAAAAGTAAAAACAACGAAAAATAAGAAATATACACTCTGGTGGCCTCTGCGGTGTTCCATGCTATCGTCAGCCGGGGTGGGTGGAGCGTGGCCAGAGACAGGAGCAGACCCAACAAAGCAACCAAGAGATCCGACTCCACCCTCGGCCGCCCACTAACTCTCAGCCAGTGTCCAGTCTGCGAGGATGCGTCCAAGGATACGTCCGATACCTGCTCATTCAGCCAAGACACTGTGAAGCTTATCAGTCCCGGCGCTCAACCCCAGCTCCGCAACCCTGTCTCTTCACCCGCATCTCCTCCAGTCTCTCCAAACGGACTCTGAGTGTGGCAGAGACCCAGCAGCTGGTCTCCACGGCCAAAAGGCTCCCAGGAGACGGATCCAGAAGTCCACAAAAAAAGCACTGCAGAAGTCACGAAAGTACCACCCCTTGTGGCAGTCCCAAAGGGTCCCCAACCAAAAGCCAGAGGGTTGTCACATTACTGCCACCTATTTTACAGAATGGGAACAATAGCGCATAACCAACAACCAACTGCAGTTTGTACAAATCCATAACATGAGTATTAAAATTCAGAATAATTTTGTTTGGATGGTCTTAAGAAACACAGCATCCAAAATATATTCTCCGAACGGTTTTGTCCAAAAGGCTCCATCTCAAAGAGTGGAAAACCCCATCGGCACCCAACTTTAAGAACTGGTTAAATGAACTTGTGAACGTAATGACTCTTGAATAAATAAGATTTACAAACTCTACAATTACGAACACATTGGAACTAACTTGGAAGCCTTTACTGACATATATTGAATCAAAATGTTATGATCCGCTGCCCGATCATCCCGTATTCTATTTTTGTTCCGTTTTTGTATCAAATTCTGTTGTTTGACTTCCTTAGTTCCTGATTTATGTGGTTACCATGGTTTCTTATTAGTTTCACCTGCCCCTCGCTTTCGACACACACCTGTTGTTGCTAATCACCGTCCTTATTTAAGCCTGCCTTCTTTCTTGATTCTTTCTCGTATCCTAATTTGCATCACACGCAACAAGGGACGACTTCCATTCTATGTTTCTATTCGCTAGCTTTCGCGCTATGCCTTGTTACCTCTAGCTCTCATGCTAGTAGCTTTTGTTTTTCCTTTTGTGCCTCCTGCAAGTTTTCCTAGTCTGTTTTATTAGTTAAATAAATCTTAATTTCTTACCTCCATGCTGTGTCCATTGCCCAACTGTATCCACGAAAGAATGAATCCGGCATCATCGTGCCCAGCAATCGTTACACATAACTTGTAGACATTTCTTTTTTGTCGTTATATTCCTTTTTTATTATTGTAATTAGTTTTTTGTATTTTTCCCTCACTACCATTGCTTTTTTTGTCACTTTTAATATGGTTTTGTCACGGTTTATTTTTTGCCCTTCTTGATATTAGCATTCTTTTTTTCAGATGACAATAATGCCCGCAACCCCGAAAGGGACAAGCGGTAGAAAATGGATGTATGAATGGAATATTGTATTGGAGATGCTGTATATTTATTTTTTTGTGTGTGTTCAAAATGAAATACTGGAACAAAATTAATGAAAACATTTAAAACTAGAGGAGGATCCGCTACTTGGATCATGTCATATCCTGGTTTTGGTTCAGTTTTGTATCACATCCTGTTTGGTATTTGTCTTCCTTTGTTCCTGGTGGCACTTCCTGTTTGTTTCTGTTGCCATAGCTACGCATTAGTGTCACCTGCCTCTTGTTTTTCATGCGCACACTGCTTTGTGATTATCACCTTTATTTAAGCCTGCCCTTTCTGTTCATTCGATTTTGCATCTTAGTAATTTCGGTTCCATGCAACAGGTGACGACGCTGATTCCCGTTTGTGGTAAAGAACTGTTTTGTAATTGCTAGCTTCCAAGCTACTCCTTTGTTTGTTCCCTAGCTCTTATGCTAGCGCTTTTTGTTCTTTCTAGCTCCCATGGTAGTTCTGTTTGTTTTGCCTGTAGTGCCTTTTGCAAGTGATTATGTTTCTAGTCTGTTTTGTAGTATAAATAAATCTGCATTTCTTACCTTCAGACTGTGTCCAATCTGACTGCATCATAGAGAGAACGAACCATCACCAGGATGCCAGCCAACCCCCACAATTGCGTGTAAATGTTCATATGCTGAATATGAACTGAAATCCTGGATTTTTTTTTTTAGCATTGTTGAAGTCGAGCACACAGTTCCTGAACAAGCTGAATATTTTAAAGTTGGAACAGTTGGAATCCGATGAAAAATGTGGGGGTTGTGGAATTTTGAAGAATGCCCCATTGATTTCAGTAGGAATTTAGCCAAAATGTGGGAATTTTGGGTAAAGTGGGAATTTTTCTGAATATAGTAAAATATAAACTTTAATGGTCCGAATGAGTTAAAATTGTTGGTGTTTACATTGTTAAAATCAGTGGATAAATGTTGAGGTAGTTACATGTTGAATTGAGAAATGGTATTACGGAATTCCTGGATTTTCGGGAAAACCTGGATTTGTTCCGGTTCAAAAAACAACTCCGTTTTTTGTCCTGATTAAGAGGAATGTTTTGACGGTGGAATTGTTGAAGTGGGATGAACCAAAAAGTAACACTTAAGTGTCGTAGCTATGCATCATGGGTTCGTGGCAGCCAAATGTGTACTCCACTGTAATTTGGGTAAATTATTTTTCATTGCGCTTCATTCTTTTCATTTCATAGCCGGTACAATTATCTCGGAAAATGTTTCTAGAAAACTCTCTGTATAAAACTTCATCGTGCAGAATTTAAACAAAGTACTACTCAGTAAGGTTATGCTTATATCTAAAATTGATATATATATATATAAAACATTTGTTTTCACCAAACCCTGCAATATGTGTAGTATATTGAATTTTTGCATCTGTGATGTCACATTCTTCTTTAATGAGTGGCCTTTGCATCATACCTTAAAATTGTTCAGCAAACATTCTAAGTCACGGTCTGGTAATTAACACGGGCAGCTATTGCATCATAGCTTATAGATGTTCAGCAAATATTGTAAGTTAAAATTTGGCAATTAACATGAGCATTGATTGCATCATAGCTTATAGCTGTTCAGCCAACCATTCGAATGATACAGTTTGGTAATCAACACAAGCGACGATTGCATTATACCTTATAGCTGTTGCGCAAGAAACCAAGTTATATGACTGTGAGTCCTACGTTGGCCAATGTCATGTTATATGAATTTGGCGTATTCGGCTGCAAAATCGTCCAAAAAGAAGTTCACGTGCTAGTTTAACAACGAGACAAAGAGTCAAGCACTTGTCTGATATTGCTATAGTGCTATCTCCAAATTGTCTCCACTCGCTTTTCATTGGAAAGGCCAATAGTTGCAGAAAGTACAAAGTAAATTAATACACTTTTAAGAAGAACCAAATGTTGAAACCATGAGTCAGGATGGTGTGTGGAAAAGCTAAATGCCTGTGTTAGTCTCCCAGATAGTAAACGTGTTAAAGCAACAGTTTGAAACACAATTCTGCTAAAAAGTGATATTGCATACCGGATTTGCCATTGACTGCTGATTTTGATTGGCTATCCAAAAAGACTCTAACAGTAAAGAAGACTGACAATTTACTAATAAAACCAAAAGCCTTGGACTTTGAAATTTCCTGAGTTGTTTGATCATCCAGACTAATTGGTTTGAGAAATTGTTGACATCAGTAAATACCTCGGCAAAAAACGCCACCTGATTAAATGTAAAACTACAAAGAGTTGAATCCTTAATGAATTATCTATAATAAGTGGAAAAGCAGGGCACAGATTGCGTCGTACCTTAATAGCTGTTAAGCCAATCCTTTGAAGTTACAGTTTGGTAGTCAACATGGGCGCCGATTGCGCCATATTTTTTGGCTTGCAGAAAGTACAAAGTAATTTAATACACTTTTAAGAAGAATCAAATGTTGAAACCATGAGTCAGGATGGTTTGTGGTAATGCCTGTGTTTGTCTCCCAGATAATAAACATGTTAAAGAACCAGTTTGAAACAACGTTCTGCTGAAAGCTAACGTTGCATCCTGCATTTGTCATTGACTGGTGATTTTGATTGGCTATTCAAAAAATCTCTGACAGTAAAGACTGACAATGTTCTATTAAAAACAAAAGCCTTGGACTTTGAAATTTCATGAGTTGTTTGATCATCCAGACTAATTGGTTTGAGAAATTGTTGACATCAGTAAATACCTCGGCAAAAAACGCCACCTGATTAAATGTAAAACTACAAAGAGCTGAATCCTTGATGAAATATCTATAATAAGTGGAAAAGCAGGGCGCAGATTGTGTCGTACCTTAAAAGCTGTTAAGCCAACCCTTTCAAGTTACAATTTGGTAGTTAACATGGGTGCCGATTGCGCCATTTTTTGGGTTGTAGAAAGTACAAAGTAATTTAATACACTTTTAAGAAGAATCAAATGTTGAAACCATGAGTCAGGATGGTGTGTGGTAATGCCTGTGTTTGTCTCCCAGATAATAAACATGTTAAAGAAGCAGTTTGAAACAACATTCTGCTGAAAGCTAATGTTGCAAACTGCATTTGTCATTGACTGGTGATTTTGATTGGCTGTTCAAAAACTCTCTGACAGTAAAGACTGACAATGTTCTATTAAAAACAAAAGCCTTGGACTTTGAATTTTCATGAGTTGTTTGATCATTCAAACTAATTGGTTTGAGAAATTATTGAAGACATCAGTGAAAGCCTCGGATGAAAACACCACATGAATAAATGTAAAACTACAAAGAGCTAAATTGTTAATTAATAGTCTGTAATAAGTGGAAAAGCGGCCCGCCCGGCCTCGGGGCAAGGCATGCAACTGTGCCTTCTGGCAACATTAGCCATGGCCTGCCCGGCCGAAACCGGGAATTTTTTCAGTTCAAAAAACCACCTTGTTTTTGGTCCTGATTAAGAGGAATGATTTGATTGTGGAACGGTTGAAATGCATTGAAAAATGTAGGAGGAGTAGTCGCCAGAAAAAGGGTGGAAATATGGCTTTGGAAAAACAGGAATTTGGTAATTTTGGGGAATTTGGAAGGTTCAAGGTTCAAGTTTATTTGTCTTGTGCAGACTACACCACAGCTCTTCAGATATTGTGTACAGTTGGATCCAAACACTAGTTGCAGAATCTAATACACTAAATACAAAAATCACACAACAATTGAATAGTTCTGATGTACATTAATTACAAGACAATTAAGTTGCACAATAAGTCACAGTAGTTATGGTAGAAGATCAGTACAAGTAGAAGTACAGTAGTCAAATACAGTACCAGTGGAAGAGGGGAAGTTTAAATTTCCAGAATGGTGGAATGTGTTGAAGGTACAACGGTTTGAATAGGTTGAAAAATGTGGAAATGGTGGAAGTTTGAAAAATGGCCAATTCATTTTGAATGGGAAAAAAAGTCCCGGAAAACCTGGAGTTCTGGGAAATTTGGGATTTTTTGGAATTTGACAAGGGAAAGCCCGTGATTCCCGAAAAGGCTGAGCAGTTTGAAGTTAGAAAGGTTTGAATCAGGTGAACAATGTGGAAGGTAGAGAACACTAAAATCTGGAGAAGACAAAGAAGAATAAATAGATGAATTTTGGTGTCTAAAACCATACGTGTAAATGTTTGCAGCATTCACACAATAAAGCAAAGTGCAATCTTTCAAAAAGTTAGAGCCAAAGCAAAAGTACTGATGTGAAAAACTTACCAATGCACAAAAAATATTCAATAAGAAAAATTATTATTTCAATCAATCAATCAATGTTTATTTATATAGCCCCAAATCACAAATGTCTCAAAGGACTGCACAAATCATTACGACTACAACATCCTCGGAAGAAACCACAAAAAGGGCAAGGAAAGCTCACACCAAGTGGGCAGGGAGAATTCACATCCAGAGTCCCGTCCACGAGAAACCATCCCAAGCGGAGGCGCATCAGCAGCGTAGAGCGTAGAGATGTCCCCAACCGATACAGGCGAGCGGTCCATACTGGGTCCCGACGAGCGGTCCATCCTGGGTCTCGACTCTGGACAGCCAGTACTTCATCCATGGTCATCGGACCGGACCCCCTCCACCAGGGAGGGGGGGGACATTGGAGAAAAAAGAAGAAAAGCGGCAGATCAACTGGTCTAAAAAGGAGGTCTATTTAAAGGCTAGAGTATACAGATGAGTTTTAAGGCGGGACTTAAATGCTTCTACTGAGGGAGCATCTCGGACTGTTACCGGGAGGGCATTCCAGAGTACTGGAGCCCGAACGGAAAACGCTCTATAGCCCGCAGACTTTTTTTGGGCTCTAGGAATCACTAATAAGCCGGAGTCTTTTGAAGGCAGATTTCTTGCCGGGACATACGGTACAATACAATCGGCAAGATAGGATGGAGCTAGACCGTGTAGTATTTTATACGTAAGTAGTAAAACCTTAAAGTCACATCTTAAGTGCACAGGAAGCCAGTGCAGGTGAGCCAGTATAGGTATATATGTATGTATATATGTATATAAAGGTATATACAGTATAGGTATATATGTATGTATATATGTATATACAGTATAGGTATATATGTATGTATATATGTATATAAAGGTATATACAGTATAGGTATATATGTATATAAAGGTATATACACTATAGGTATATATGTATGTATATATGTATATAAAGGTATATACAGTATAGGTATATATGTATGTATATAAAGGTATATAAAGGTATATACAGTATAGGTATATATGTATGTATATATGTATATAAAGGTATATACAGTATAGGTATATATGTATGTATATATGTATGTATAGGTATATATGTATGTATATATGTATATAAAGGTATATACAGTATAGGTATATATGTATGTATATATGTATATAAAGGTATATACAGTATAGGTATATATGTATGTATATATGTATATAAAGGTATATACAGTATAGGTATATATGTATGTATATATGTATATAAAGGTATATACAGTATAGGTATATATGTATGTATATATGTATATAAAGGTATATACAGTATAGGTATATATGTATGTATATATGTATATAAAGGTATATACAGTACAGGCGTAATTTGATCAAACTTTCTTGTTCTTGTCAAAAGTCTAGCAGCCGCATTTTGTACCAACTGTAATCTTTTAATGCTAGACATGGGGAGACCCGAAAATAATACGTTACAGTAATCGAGACGAGACGTAACAAACGCATGGATAATGATCTCAGCGTCTTTAGTGGACAAAATGGAGCGAATTTTAGTGATATTACGGAGATGAAAGAAGGCCGTTTTAGTAACGCTTTTAATGTGTGCCTCAAAGGAGAGAGTTGGGTGGAAGATAATACCCAGATTTTTTACCGAGTCACCTTGTTTTATTGTTTGGTTGTCAAATGTTTAAGTTGTATTATTAAATAGAGGTCGGTGTCTAGCAGGACCGATGGGTAAAGGATTGATACCCAAATGTGTGGTATCATCCAAAACTAATGTAAAGTATCAAACAAGAGAAGAAAAAGTGATTATTTCATTTGAACAGACATGTAGATAGAACATGTTAAAAGAGAAAGTAAGCAGATATTAACAATAAATGAACAAATAGATTAATAATTCATGTTCTTGTCCTTAATAATTTTGACAAAATAACAGGTGTATAAATGACACAATATGTTACCGCAGCTAAATTAGGAGCTTTTGTTTCTTTACTTACTACTAAAAGACAAGTTGTCTATAGTATCTTCACTATTTTATTTAAGGACTAAATTGCAATAATAAATATATGTTTAATATATCATAAGATTTTTGTGTTAAAACAAAGCCTGAATGACATTTGTTGTGGTCCCTTTTATTTAGAAAAGTATCAAAGTACCAAAAAGTAGGGCTGGGCAATATGACCTTTTATTAATATCTCAATATTTTTAGACCATTTTACGATACACCATATATATCTCCATATTTTGCATTGAATGAACACTTGATACATATAATCACAGCAGTATGATGATTCTATGTGTCTACATTAAAACATTCTTCTTCATACTGCATTAATATATGCTACTTTTAAACTTTCATGCAGAGAGAGAAATCACAACTAAGTCAATTTACCAAAAGTGTATTTATTAAACAGTTATTAAGCAGTGGCACAAACATTCATGTCATTTCCAAAACAGAAAGTCCAAAATATTTTAAAACAAGCTATTAGTGCACTTTTGTGCATGACGTCACTAAGATGACATATCAAAACAACACTCAATTAAAGTGCACTTTTTGTACAGAACGCCACTACAATAGTTTCAAACAAATAAAGTGCACTTTTGTGCATGATGTCACTAAGATGACGTATCAAAACAACACTAAATTAAAGTGCACTTTTTGTACAGAACACCACTACAATAGTTTCAAACAAATAAAGTGCACTTTTGTGCATGATGTCACTAAGATGACATATCAAAACAACACTAAATTAAAGTGTACTTTTTGTACAGAACGCCACTACAATAGTTTCAAACAAATAAAGTGCACTTTTGTGCATGATGTCACTAAGCTGACGTATCAAAACAACACTAAATTAAAGTGCACTTTTTGTACAGAACACCACTACAGTAGTTTCAAACAAATAAAGTGCACTTTTGTGCATGATGTCACTAAGATGACACATCAAAACAACACTCAATTAAAGTGCACTTTTTGTACAGAACACCACTACAATAGTTTCAAACAAATAAAGTGCACTTTTGTGAATGATGTCACTAAGATGACGTATCAAAACAACACTAAATTAAAGTGCACTTTTTGTACAGAACACCACTACAATAGTTTCAAACAAATAAAGTGCACTTTTGTGCATGATGTCACTAAGATGACACATCAAAACAACACTCAATTAAAGTGCACTTTTTGTACAGAACACCACTACAATAGTTTCAAACAAATAAAGTGCACTTTTGTGCATGATGTCACTAAGATGACATATCAAAATAACACTAAATTAAAGTGCACTTTTTGTACAGAACACCACTACAATAGTTTCAAACAAATAAAGTGCACTTTTGTGCATGATGTCACTAAGATGACATATCAAAACACTAAATTAAAGTGCACTTTTTGTACAGAACACCACTATAATAGTTTCAAACAAATAAAGTGCACTTTTGTGCATGATGTCACTAAGATATTTCAATAAGTGTTAAATAAAAATGAGCTGCATAATAGGAAATCAAATAGTGTATGTCCTTCACTATGTGGTAGGTTCCTGCGGAGGTTATCTCCTTTTGTTATTTATTATTTGTTTCATACGGTGTTGATCTGGAAATTGTTGCTTGGGCATTTTGTTGGTGTGGCACCGGCCATAGATGTTGACATGCGGAGTTTCAAGCACTCTTCATTCTCTAGCAGGTGACTTTTCGAATGATGCTACAAATGAGTATTAATGCTACTTTTTTTTTAGCAACGCTTTACCTCATACTTGACATATTACGGTTGTCTGCTCGACATCTTCCCGCTTGAAGCCAAACCACCGCCAGACGATGGACCCCGTGCTGTTTTTCTTAGGAATTCATTGTTCCTCCATTTGTTACCAAATTCACACTTTCTTTCTCTCGTATTACCACTGTGGGGCGGTACAGCTCGGTTGCTAGAGTGGCCGTGCCAGCAACTTGAGGGTTGCAGGTTCGATCCCCGCTTCCGCCTTCCTAGTCAATGCCGTTGTGTCCTTGGGCAAGACACTTTACCCACCTGCTCCCAGTGCCACCCACACTGGTTTAATTGTAACTTAGATATTGGGTTTCACTATGTAAAGCGCTTTGAGTCACTTGAGGAAAAAGCGCAATATAAATATAATTCACTCCGTTAGCACCACTGCTAATGTTACCCATGTGGCTACCTCTCTGCTTTGCGAGGGCATGTCATGTACAACGTCATGTTGCGCGCGCGAGAGTATGTGACGAATGTAAGAAGTGTTGCCTTTGGACCAGATGTTCCTCCGAGGGAATTTAAGTTGCTGGTCAATCCCAAGTTCTTTGGATGACACATAAAATGGTTTTAAATGATAACCCAGAACAGAATAGGTATTTTGCAATGTATTCCAAAGCTTTGGAGAGACCAACCTAAAAATAACATTCAATTCGCATCGCCCAGTTGATCTGAAAACACTACGGAAGTCTTGTCTTTTTCAATACGCCACTAGCCCCCACCCTTCAGAGTGAATACACATATATATTGTTTTCCTCAGCGTGAGAAGAGCCTTGTACCGTAATGCCCGCAGCTAAAAGCAACTGCATGAGAACGCATACTCGAGAATCCCGATATAGTCATTTTCTATATCACACAGCGATATATCGAGAATATTCGATATGTCTCCCAGCCCTACCGAAAAGTACCGAAATACTTTTGGTACTGGTACCGGTATCAAAATATTGGTATCGGGACAACACTAATACACACACACACCGAGCACCCACTGGCAGAAATGGACAGGGGAACCAGGTCAGAATTTTGAGAAGGAAACCAACAAAGTTTGGAGTTAAAAAATTAGGGAAACAAGAGAAGGGCACAAAGATTAGAAAAGGGAGAAATACAAATCGTCAACTGAAAGCACATTTGCACATTTCCCCAATGCGCTGTACAACTATTACCCAGGTTTTAGGCTTCTTGTTACCCAGGTTTGATCTTTCCGCCGTAAAACTGTCAGCACCGGCTGCATCTCCATCCATCCAGACATCTAGGGACTCTATTACACATCGATGGGCAAGGATGGAAATCCAATCGAGGGGATACAGGGACGAGGTAAAGGCGATGTATGGCTGCTGAGAAGCCCACAGACAGGGCAATCTGCTATGATGAAGAGGCCCCCTTTCCTTGTTCCTCCTCTCACACTCGGCACGTCCTCCGGTATCTCCTTCAAGCCCCACTGCGTTCTGCCCCTAATGTCTTTGCCAGCCGACCGACCCAACGCCCTGCCCGCCGCTTTCAGCCCGCATTCCCTCACCGGCTGCAGGAATTTGCCCGTGTTCGACACACCTTGGAGTACAATTGCGGTTAGTAAGCTAAATTAATTGCTGGTCACAAGGGAATACATTGTATTTATTATACTACAGTAAATCAAAGTTAGTGGAACATCATAATCAATTAGAAGATTGCTTGGCCAACTGAAGTGGACAGGACAAATGTATTCATTGATTCCTCTAGACGGCCTTGGCTGACTTTCCTTTCCTTAGCCCTTGTCTCATTTTTGATGACACAATAAAGGCAATGTTTCCCACCAAAATGATGCTGTCATATTAGTTTTCTTGGAAGCTAGGTACCAATTACCAATGTGGCAAATTAGCAGCAGAGTCGAATATCTGAGACCAGGTAATCGATTCCAGAACACAGGCTCTTAGAAAATCAAGAGAACACAAGACGAGACCAACAAGCCAAGCAAGGAACATAAGGGAGTATAGAGAGTAGTCTCTGACTTCAGTGTGAGCAAGCAAGAACAGCTCTTTCGGTGTGATTTATCAGGACTAAAACTGTTCTGCCGCCTCTGTTTTTGTCATGTCCTGGTGATCATGTTTAGTTATGTTATCAATCAATCAATCAATGTTTACTTATATAGCCCTAAATCACTAGTGTCTCAAAGGGCTGCACAAACCACCACGACATCCTCAGTAGGCCCACATAAGGGCAAAGAAAACTCACACCCAGTGGGACGTCGGTGACAATGATGACTATGAGAACCTTGGAGAGGAGGAAAGCAATGGATGTCGAGCGGGTCTAACATGATACTGTGAAAGTTCAATCCACAATGGATCCAACACAGTCGCGAGAGTCCAGTCCAAAGCGGATCCAACACAGCAGCGAGAGTCCCGTTCACAGCGGAGCCAGCAGGAAACCATCCCAAGCGGAGGCGGATCAGCATCGCAGAGATGTCCCCAGCCGATACACAGGCAAGCAGTACATGGCCACCGGATCGGACCGGACCCCCTCCACAAGGGAGAGTGGGACATAGAAGAAAAAGAAAAGAAACGGCATATCAACTGGTCTAAAAAGGGAGTCTATTTAAAGGCTAGAGTATACAAATGAGTTTTAAGGTGAGACTTAAATGCTTCTACTAAAGTGGCATCTCGAACTGTTACCGGGAGGGCATTCCAGAGTACTGGAGCCCGAACGGAAAACGCTCTATAGCCCGCAGACTTTTTTTGGGCTTTGGGAATCACTAACAAGCCGGAGTCCTTTGAACGCAGATTTCTTGCCGGGATATATGGTACAATACAATCGGCAAGATAGGATGGAGCTAGACCGTGTAGTATTTTATACGTAAGTAGTAAAACCTTAATGTTATGTTCTGTTTGGTTTTTGGACTTTGTCAGTTCCTGTTTTTTTCACTCCCTGCTTTGTTTCCATGACAGTCCTCATGCCACGCACCTGATTCATTTGGACTCATGCACCTGTTGTCAATCCCCACATCACTATTTAAGCCTGCAGTTGCGAGGCAGTCAGCCTGGCGACATCACCCTCTATACACCCTTGTTATTCATGCTGATGATCCATGCTGCTCTTTTCCTTGCTCTTTTTCTCGTTCCAAGTAAGTTTTCTTTATTCATGCCATAGTTTGCAAGTCCATAGTTCTGCCTTTGTGCGAGTTTTGTTTAAACCATTTGTTTTTGTAGTACTTTTGAGTGTTAAGATTAAAAGATATCATTACCTTCACACCATGTCCAATCCTTTCGCTTCGCACCTCGGGAAAACAGTCCACGCCGTAGTCCTAGTCTTGACAGTTTTGTGTCTATTTCCTTACGGCAGGTGTGTCAAAATCATGGAGAAAAATGTACTCCCAAGTGGGCCGGACTGGTAAAATCATGGCACGGTAACTTAAAAATAAAGACAACGTCAGATAGACTGTTATTTGACACAGGTTAAGGGAGGAGTCGGCAACCCACGATGTTGAAGGAGCCATATTGGATGAAAAATACAAAAATATCTGTTCGGAGTCGCAAAAAATGAGTCTTCTAGTGAACACATGACTTAAGTGTATATATTAGCTATAATAGCCTACTATCAAAATGACTATGGGTCACGGACTTAAGCAAATCTTCGTTGACAGAAATGTTGAAATGCAATATTTATTCTACACATTTTTACAACATTAGAAACCATTTGTAAATCAGAGGCTACTCAGAGGGTGAGATAACTTCTGGAAATTACTGGATTATAATGGTCAAAAGTATTAATGTGTGTGTCCAAGTTAAAAAAAAAAACAGGCTGTCTTCTTTTAATAGATTTATTACAATCTTTTGCACTTTAGGTAATATTTGCTGTGGTCTGGAACAATATGGCACACAAACAACTATTAGAAATGCAGCTGATATTACAAACAGACATTGTGTAATGAGACATGCAAATATTAATGATGTACAAAGAGGATAAAAGTAAAGGATATCAAATGAGATCAGATATACCTACAAATGAGGCATAATGATGGAATAGCATGTTAGCACTAAATAGCATGTTAGCACTAAATAGCATGTTAGCACTCCAACAAGTCAATAACATCAACAAAACTTTTTCCAAGATGGCACTGCTGTAGTGGCTGCTGTTGGCAGGAGCTCTGTGCTCTTGTGTCATCCTTGTGTGTTTCCCTCTTGTTTTCATGTGTTATTATATTTTTAGGGGCCTTTTGGTCCGGGACCCTTTGGGACTGTGTGACAAGGGGTGGCACTTTGTTGACCTCTGTGGTGCTTTTTTGTGGACTTCTGGATCTGCCTCCCGGGAGCTTTTTGGCCGTGGAGACCAGCTGCTGGGTGTCTGCCACACCGGAGTCGGTTTGGAGGGACTGGAGGAGATGCGGATGAGGGGACAGAGCTGCAGAGTTTGGAGGGACTGGAGGAGATGAGAATGAGGGGACAGGGCTGCGGAGCTAGCACTGAGCGCCGGGACGGAGAGGCTTCGCGGTGTCTTGGCTGGGTGAGCAGGTGTTGGACACCTCAGTCACCTTGGACGTATCCTCGCTCATCCATGCGGACTGGACATTGGCAGAGAGTGGAGTCGGCTCTCTTGGTTGCTTTGTTGGGTCTGCTTCTGTCTCTGGCCATGCTCCCTCCACCCCAGCAGACGATGGCGTGGAACACCACAGAGGCCACCACAGTGGATATGTTTCTTTTATTTTTTATTCATAGCTGTATGTAGAAGTGTCTGCTTGTATCTGCTGCTTTAATGTCCTCTGTATACCTTTCCTTGTAGACCCCCTCTTCTTATAGGTCTAATCTTGATGCCTGTCTATGGTTCCTTGCCAGTATTCCTGTGATTAGTTTAAGTCGGGTGACCTCCGAACCCTACCCAGCTGAAGCATGGTGGTGGTAGTATTATGCTCTGGGCCTGTTTTGCTGCCAATGGAACTGCTGCTTTAAATGAGGACAATGAAAGAGGAGGATTACATCCAAATTCTTCAGGTCAACCTAAAATCATCAGCTCGGAGGTTGGGTCTTGGGCACAGTTGGGTGTTCCAACAGGACAATGACCCCAAACACACGTCAGAAGTGGTATGGCTAGAATGAAGGTTTTAGAATGGCCTTCCCAAAGTCCTGACTTTAAACGTCTGGACAATGCTGAAGAAACAAGTCAATGCAAGAAAACCAACAAATTCAGCTGAATTGCACCAATTTTGTCAAGAGGGGTGGTCAACAATTCCAGCAGAAGCTTGTGGATGGCTACCAAAAGAACCTTATTGCAGTGAAACTTGCCAAGGGACATGTTAGCAAATATTAACATTGCTGTACGTATACTTTTGACCCAGCAGATTTGCTCACATTTTCAGTAGACCCATAATAAATTCATAATGATGTTTCCCTCTTACACACATGGAAGAGGGATGTGTACTATGACTATGAGTTGTTTTTTTTTCCTTGGCCTCAGTCTGGACCCCCTCTCCAGGGCCCAGGCTAACACCAATTGTTTTTATTTTATTTTAATCTTCTATTTTTTTCTCCCATTTCCCCCCTTCGTTTACCTCTATCTCACCTTTTTTGTAAGGGGCGCTGGAAGCCGGCAGACCCGTCAGCGATCCTGTTCTGTCTCCCTGTAATGTTTGTCTGATCTTGAATGGGACTGTGCTGAAAATTTAAATTTTCCTGAAGGAACTCTCCTGACGAAATAAATAAAGTACCATCTAATCTAATCTAAAATGCACCTTTGTGCATTCATGCACAGCATAAAAGGTTTGGTGGACAAAATGAGACAAAGAAGGAGGGGGAGATTTCACATTTAAACAAACTGTTGCGTCACAGTCCACACGATGGCGCGGCAAAATTATTAGGACAAAACGATGTTCACCATATACTCATATTAAACATACTAAACATTGATTGATTGATACTTTTATTAGTAGATTGCACAGTACAGTACATATTCCGTACAATTGACCACTAAATGGTAACACCCCAATAAGTTTTTCAACTTGTTTAAGTCGGGGTCCACGTTAATCAATTCATGGTAAACAGTGGGCTTTCTAACAATTGGGAAAGTTTGTGTCATGTTTGTCCACACAATGCCCCAGGGAGGCGCTAAAGAGCCGCATGTGGCTCTAGAGCCGCGGGTTGCTGACCCCGAGGTCAAGGTATATCACTGCTCTGACTTCTATTGAAGTGGATTGCTTTGTTATAGTTGGACACAGGTTCTTATTCACATTGAGAGTACTAATCCACAGCCTTCCGTGGAATGGTTGCCCTTAGTTTGACCCCGGTTAAAATCAAGAGTTGTGGGGACTTTTTTGAAAAATGGGGTCAAAAGTCAAAAGATTGTGTGCAAGGATTTTACCAAAAGTACTATTCCTCGACAAATAGATGTGAGAAGTGGGATGGCTAGTCATGATTTGACCTATTATCAATACCTGGCTAAGGGTATTCAAATCAAATCGAAATCAAATCAAACTTTGGGGGAAAATATTCATCATTAATTAGTTGCTTATTAACATGCAAATTAGTAACATATTGGCTCTTAATTAGTCATTATTAAATACTTATTAATGCCTTATTCTGCATGGCCTTATTATACAACCAGTAAGCCTTTAACTAAGTCTTCCCTCAATAACCTCATAATTATTGCTAGATTGCACCAAGTAAGGAAGTTGTCCTTCAATAACACTTAATGACTAATTACTAATAATAATTATTACATTACAAAACTACAATAAACCTAACCCTAACCCTTAACCGAAGGTGGACAGCACCTTTTAGCTCTTATTTCCAAAATTGTGTACACTACTGAACTGGGGTCTTATGGCCACGTATCTGGTGGTGTCAGAAGAGTATAACATTCAATGAAATTTGTAAAAAAAAAAGTGTAAAAATAGAAATTAGCATGTCACTAAACATGAAGTCCATGTTTGTTACTTATGGACTAAGTATATCATATAACAGTATGATTTTTAGTTTTTATTGTAACTATGGTCCAATAAGCCCAAATAGCAAAGAGAAATAAAACAATCATGTAAACAAAAAGCTTGAGCCTTAAGAGGTTAAGTCTTTGATACTTAGAATATTTTCCCCTAGTGTCCAAATAACTCAAGTCTTTATTTAGAATATGTTCCCCATACTAAAGTGTTACCCAAACTTTATTTATAAAGCGCTTTAAATACATAAAAAAAAATGCAATGCAAAGTGCTATACAAAGTTAAAAACAATAGCCCGATGACCCATAACCCCCAATTATAAATACGTATGCACGGACACGTATACCAAACACAAACATACACACACATCATACACTAATATGCAACTATATGGACCAATGATTGCAAGGCTGAGTACAGAGGAGCCATGTGAGCAAACAGTATCACAGCCAATAACCACTGAGGCAGATGGCTCATCTGGAGAACATTTGGAAAATAAAATTAATACAACTTGTAAACTAGTAAGAACAATGAGATAAAGTTGAAGTTAAACAGTTAAAGTATCAATCATTGTCACACACATACTAGATGTGGCAAAATTATTCTCTGCAGTTGACCCATCAACCTGGATCGCCCGGGAATCATTTTTGGTGATTTAACCCCCAATTCCAACCCTTAATGCTGACTGCCAAGCAGGGAGGTAATGGCTCCCATTTTTATAGTCTCTGGTATGACTCGGCCGGGGTTTGAACTCACGACCTACCGATCTCAGGGCGGACCCTCTAACCCAGGGGTGTCAAACTCAAATACAGAGTGGGCCAAAATTTCAAACTGAACAAAGCCGCGGGCCAAGGTTGAAGAAATTACCCATTTAATAGAGACCCAGACAAGTTTTGCAATAAATATTGAACAAGCAAGGCTTAAATAGGGCAGCATGGTGGTACAGGGGTTAGTGTATCTGCCTCACAATACGAAGGTCCTGGGTTCAATCCTGGGCTCGGGATCTTTCTGTGTGGAGTTTGCATGTTCTCCCCGTGACTGCGTGGGTTCCCTCCGGGTACTCCAGCTTCCTCCCATGCAACAGGCAGAGCTTATATAAGGTAACAGTGCAAAATCAACTTTCAAAAAAACTAACGAAAAAACATCAGTGGTATATTAAATAACATGTAAAAAATTAATGCCTCTTTTCTATTTGTAGCCTTCTGAGGTAAATATCAACATCAACTTTTTCCACAGGCTAACAAATTCAAAAATAAAATAAAAATGAGGTGGGCGGGGTTTGGTGTATATTATAGCGTTCCGGTAGAGTTAGTGCTGCAAGGGTTCCTGGGTATTTGTTCTGTTGTGTTTATGTTGTGTTACGGTGCGGGTGTTCTCCCAAAATGTGTTTTGTCATTCTTGTTTGGTGTGGGTTCACAGTGTGGCGCATATTTGTAACAATGTTAAAGTTGTTTCTACGGCCATCTTCAGTGTGACCTGTATGGCTGTTGGCCAAGTATGTGTGTGTGAAAGCCGCATATATTATGTGACTTGGCCAGCATGCTGTTTATATGGAGGAAAAGAGGACGCTAAAGGCAGTGTCTTTAAGGCACGCTCCCAATATTGTTGTCCGGGTGGAAATCGGGAGAATGGTTGCCCAGGGAGATTTTCAGGAAGGGCACTAAACTTCGGGAGTCTCCCGGGAAAATCGGGAGGGTTAGCAAGTATGAGTACTAGCGGTGAATGTGGTGTTACGGCGGCGGGCCAGCTCTAATGTTGATTTGATGTTGCCTCAAGGGCCAAATGAAATTAAACGGCAGGCCAGAGTTTGACACCCATGCTCTAACCACTAGGCCACAAGAATAAAATGGTCATGAACTGTCACCCGGGTCCTGGCATGATTTAGGTCTGGTGTTTTTCCTGTTTTGGTCTGCTTCCTGGGTGCACCCTCGTTCCATGTTTACTGTCGGTTTCCATGGGCACTGACCCTCCTCACCTGTCTTTGTTTAGCAATTAGTGTCCCCACCAGGTGTTTTGGGTAATCACTCCCCTTTATAGTTTTCTGTCACCCAGCACTAGTTGCTGGGTCCATGCTTGCTAAAAGCAACATTTAGGTTACTTCGAGTTTTTTGCCTTGCTCCAGTATTCCTTCCGCACCACAGTATTCCTCGCTTTTTGTTTTGTTTTTTAGCTCCTGCGTTAATTTATGAAAACCTTAATCATACCTGCATGCCCCTGCTTGTTTTCTGCCTTGGAAGGAATGCTACCAGCGCAGCTATGCGCCCACGCAGACTAAACAAAAATACCAGTAAGACATATGAAAAAAGTAAAAAAAAATAGTGTCAGAACAGGAATCCTTAGCTATGCAAGCTGGAATTAAACCTTTACGACAAATAACATTACCTAACAATCCATGTTTTGACTGAGCCTTATGTCCCTGTGCAGGTTCCCTACGTGAAGGTGGCTCCGGAAGACATCCTAAAGGTCCAGTTCCCTCGGTTCACCACTCTGGACCTGAGGCCAACCAACTCGGACGTCAGCTTGGCCGTAGCGAGCCTTCTCACCTTTTTTAACAGCACCGCCGCCTGCCTCATCTGCGCCCAGGCCGACTGTGAGTCCAGCATCAAACACACATGACAAAACACACCCAAGATAATTTGCTCACACAACACCATCCCTACACATGTCAACAAAGTGCAAAACTGCGTTTTATATGCCATCCATCCATCTTCTTCCGCTTATCCGAGGTCGGGTCGCAACCTAAGCAGGGAAGCCCAGAATTCCCTTTCCCCAGCCACTTCGTCCAGTTCCTCCCGGGGGATCCCGAGGCATTCCCAGGCCAGCCGGGAGACGTAGTCTTCCCAACGTGTCCTGGGTCTTCCCCGTGGCCTCCTACCGGTCGGACATGCCCTAAACACCTCTCAAAGGAAGCGTTTGGGTGGCATCCTGACCAGATGCCCGAACAACCTCCTCTGGCTCCTCTTGGTCTGAAGGAGCAGCGGCTTTACTTTGAGTTCCCCCCGGATGGCAGAGCTTCTCACCCTATCTCTAAGGGAGAGACTCATTTGGGCCGCTTGTACCCGTGATCTTATCCTTTCGGTCATGACCCAAAGCTCATGACCATAGGTGAGGATGGGAACGTAGATCGACCGGTAAATTGAGAGCTTTGCCTTCCGGCTCAGCTCCTTCTTCACCACAACGGATCGATACAGCGTCCGCATTACTGAAGACGCCGCACCGACCCGCCTGTCGATCTCACCATCCACTCTTCCCTCACTCGTGAACAAGACTCCTAGGTACTTGAACTCCTCCACTTGGGGCAGGGTCTCCTCCCCAACCCGGAGATGGCACTCCACCCTTTTCCGGGCGAGAACCAAGGAATCGACTTGGTGGCGTTGATTCTCACCCCAGTTGCTTCACACTGAGCTGCAAAGCAATCCAGTGAGACCTGAAGATCCTGGCCAGTTGAAGCCATCAGGACCACATCATCTGCAAAAAGCAGAAACCTAATCTTGCAGCCACCAAACCAGATACTTTTGATTTTTCATCGTTCCAAGACTTCGCGGTACTTGAACTCTTCCACTTGGGGCAGGGTCTCCTCCCCAACCCGCAGGTGGCACTAAACCCTGTTCCGGGCGAGAACCATGGACTCGGAGGTGCTGATTCCGCTCCATTCTGTCCACTAAAGACGCTGAGATCATTATCCATGCGTTTGTTACGTCTCGTCTCGATTACTGTAACGTATTATTTTCGGGTCTCCCCATGTCTAGCATTAAAAGATTACAGTTGGTACAAAATGCGGCTGCTAGACTTTTGACAAGAACAAGAAAGTTTGATCACATTACGCCTGTACTGTATATACCTTTATATACATATATACATACATATATACCTATACTGTATATACCTTTATATACATATATACATACATATATACCTATACTGTGTATACCTTTATATACATATATACCTATACTGTATATACCTTTATATACATATATACATACATATATACCTATACTGCATATACCTTTATATACATATATACATACATATATACCTATAATGTATATACCTTTATATACATATATACATACATATATACCTATACTGTATATACCTTTATATACACATATACCTATACCGTATATACCTTTATATACATATATACATACATATATACCTATACCGTATATACATTTATATACATATATACATACATATATACCTATACTGTATATACCTTTATATACATATATACATACATATACACCTATACTGTATATACCTTTATATACATATATACATACATATATACCTGTACTGTATATACCTTTATATACATATATACATACATATATACCTATACTGTATATACCTTTATATACATACATATACACCTATACTGTATATACCTTTATATACATATATACATACATATATACCTATACTGTATATACCTTTATATACATATATACATACATATACACCTATACTGTATATACCTTTATATACATATATACATACATATATATACCTATACTGGCTCACCTGCACTGGCTTCCTTAAGATGTGACTTTAAGGTTTTACTACTTACGTATAAAATACTACACGGTCTAGCTCCATCCTATCTTGCCGATTGTATTGTACCATATGTCCCAGCAAGAAATCTGCCTTCAAAGGACTCCGGCTTGTTAGTGATTCCTAAAGCCCAAAAAAAGTCTGCGGGCTATAGAGCGTTTTCATTTCGGGCTCCAGTACTCTGGAATGCCCTCCCGGTAACAGTTCGAGATGCCACCTCAGTAGAAGCATTTAAGTCTCACCTTAAAACTCATTTGTATACTTTAGCCTTTAAATCGACTCCCTTTTTAGACCAGTTGATCTGCCGTTTCTTTTCTTTTTCTCATATGTCCCTCTCTCCCTTGTGGAGGGGGTCCGGTCCGATCCGGTGGCCATGTACTGCTCGCCTGTGTATCGGCTGGGGACATCTCTGCGCTGCTGATCCGCCTCCGCTTGGGATGGTTTCCTGCTGGCTCCGCTGTGAACGGGACTCTCGCTGCTGTGTTGGATCCGCTTTGGACTGGACTCTCGCGACTGCCTTGGATCCATTATGGATTGAACTTTCACAGTATCATGTTAGACCCGCTCGACATCCATTGCTTTCCTCCTCTCCAAGGTTCTCATAGTCATCATTGTCACCGACGTCCCACTGGGTGTGAGTTTTCCTTGCCCTTATGTGGGCCTACCGAGGATGTGGTAGTGGTTTGTGCAGCCCTTTGAGACACTAGTGATTTAGGGCTATATAAGTAAACGATTGATTGATTGATTCTCATTTTCTCATTCTCACTCTGGTTTTACATGCCGTTGTGGAGGTCTTGCTCCTCCGTGTTCGTTGGACCACCAATCATCGACATCCAAGGCTCATCCAGGTTTTATTTTTCAATAAATGTGCAAAGTCTTTTCTCAAGTGAGCACACAAATGTTTTTCCTCCAGTGTCGTGTCTCGCTCTCGCTCGGCTTCTCTCTCCACCATCCCTCTCCTTCCCGACTGCTGCCTTTAACAGAGCAGACAATCTCTCTCAGCTGTGTCATCTACGCACCTGCCGCTAATCTCAAAGCCGATCCTGGCACACCCCGCTTCGCTGCAGGTCCGCTGGCCACGCCCCCCCCACAGCCGTCCTTTTAAAATGAGTTGTCATCCTGAGCCTTACCGGATGCACAACAACTGTGTTCTACAAACGGATGCAACACTTCATCATCATCTAACCCTTCTGACTTCGTCGTATTTAAATCCAAATTAAATCGGTCTTCTCCTCCGGAAACGCTTCTGATTGACTGAAAGACAAAGTAAAAGGAACAAGGCTTGCAGTCGAGGCCACCATTGATCTCAGCACCTCCCTGTCCAAGGCACTCGTTAGATTCTAAAGATACTAAACTGAATGACCTCAAAAAAGCCTCTCGATCCCCTTGGGGCGAATTTATTTTCGTAAATAGAAAGGCAGATTAAATCATGGCCAGTTCCCACCCTCTTGTAGTCCATCCAGCAGTAATTACAGCTCCCCAGACAAAGGCAGCATGACCCTGAGTGGCACCGGCTCACCTTTTTTTTTTTTTTTCTGTCTGGCAGTTGGTTTAAGGCTTTCAGACGCACAAATACACCCACCGTGTATCATTTAGACTGAGACACTTTGAACCACACTATCTTAATGTGTAGTTCTTTTCCGCCGCTTATAGAGGACCTATAATGGATGTCATCTCTTCTGACTTATAAATGTTTTTACAATGTTGGATAGTCGCGTTAAACAATACCAAAGTGTCAAACCATAAGGTTCATGAGCTTGCGTGTACTTTTGGCTGCCTTTGTTCGCAGGGTTTTGCAATATGCATCGTGATGTCCGAGTAAAGTTAAAGTCACACAGAGAGGGGGGGTTGCCCACATCTGAGGTCCTCTCCAAGGTTTCTCATAGTCAGCTTTGTCACTGGCGTCCCACTGGATGTGAATTCTCCCTGCCCACTGGGTGTGAGTTTTCCTTGCCCTTTTGTGGGTTCTTCCGAGGATGTTGTAGTCGTAATGATTTGTGCAGTCCTTTGAGACATTTGTGATTTGGGGCTATATAAATAAACATTGATTGATTGATTGACACACACACACACACACACACTAGGTGTGGTGACATTTGTCCTCTGCATTTGACCGATGGGTCAAATTTATGCTGTTATTGGGCTAAAACAAAGATAACAAGGAGTTTCATCCTTGCACAGATACAAAAAGGACAATTTAAGCACTATAGCTAATAACTATAGCAACAGACTTTAAGCATACTAAAGTTGTGTGATAATATATAGACATGATTATTCTAACATTTCCCTCCTTTTAGAACATGGAGAGGAGAGCTGCAAAACGTGTGGGCTTACTGTACAATACAAGTAGCTACGTTCTGGCACTGGAACGCAGGACATGCTGGATCTAAATAGTGTGCGTCATCGCCATCAGTGTCAGGTGTGTTGATTGTAGATTGAGAGCAGCCTTTGGAGAGGAACGCCCGCGGTCGTGTACAGAGGAGCGCACTGAGGAATGAGCCGTAAAAGCTCTTCTCTAAAAATTAAGAGGTTCAAACAAGTGAGAATGATGATAGATTTTTAAGTTAAGGTTAAAGTACCAATGATTGTCACACACACACACACACTAGGTGTGGTGACATTTGTCCTCTGCATTTGACCGATGGGTCAAATTTAGGCTGTTATTGGGCTAAAACAAAGATAACAAGGACTTTCATCCTTGCACAGATACAAAAAGGACAATTTAAGCACAATAGCTAATAACTATAGCAACAGACTTTAACCATACTAAAGTTGTGTGATAATATATAGACATGATTATTCTAACATTTCCCTCCTTTTAGAACATGGAGAGGAGAGCTGCACAACGTGTGGGCTTACTGTACAATACAAGTAGCTACGTTCTGGCACTGGAACGCAGGACACGCTGGATCTAGATAGTGTGCGTCATCGCCATCAGTGTCAGGTGTGTTGATTGTAGAGTGAGAGCAGCCATAGGAGAGGAACGCCCGCGGTCGTGTACAGAGGAGCGCACTGAAGAATGAGCCGTAAAAGCTCTTCTCTAAAAATTAAGAGGTTCAAACAAATGAGAATGATGATATATTTTTAAGTTAAGGTTAAAGTACCAATGATTGTCACACACACACACACACCAGACATGGTGAAATGTGTCCTCTGCATTTGACCAAACCCCTTCGTCGCCCCCTGGGAGGTGAGGGGAGCAGTGAGCAGCAGCGGTGGCTGCGCCCGGGGATCCTTTTTGGTGATTTAACCCCCAATTCCTGACCTTGATGCTGAGTGCCACGCAGGGAGGTAATGGCTCCCATTGTTCTAGTCTTTGGTATGACTCGGCCAGGGTTTGAACTCGCGACCTACTGATCTCAGGGCGGACACTCTAACCACTAGGCCACTGAGCAGGTATTTTTTCACATTTGGTAGTCATATAGAGGGCATGTTTATATTACTGTTAAAAAGAACATCATTAAAATGTCATTTTTTGGTATAGTAAGGTACCTTCACCACAAACGTATTCTCCTTTGTAGCCACGTGTCTATTCAGTTTTACAATGTACAGCTCTGGGCCAAAAATAATGATAATTAAAGCTGCAAGCAGCAATGGACGGGACCAACTTTTGCTGGTGTTTCCTGCCTTTACCCATTCAACATATCTTTACCTGCACACGACCTACCTTCCCTGCATCCTGGGGTCACACTGCCGCTTCTTTCTTTCACCCATACATGCTGGTGCTTCCTGCCATCACCCAGACAACATATCTTTACCTGCACAGTACCTACCTTCTCTGCATTGTGTGGTCACGCTGGTGCTTCCTGCTTTTAAGCAGCCATCTTGAGACGGCAGCAGCGCAGCAGCATCGGCGCAGAGGTTCTTTGAAGGCTCGTAAAATCAAAACCGGAGCAGTTAGAAAAACTCTTTGCGCAACTTTTAACTTTTAATCAGAAGGGTTCAATCTCTTTCCTATGCAAGTTTGAAGCCGACACAACAAACGCGCTCTGAGGAGATAATGTTTGAAAAAGTGTAACAGGTTTTCACAAAACTTTTGTTTTGAAGGGGTAATTGCCAACTTCATGTTGAATTTTGCTGAAGGATGTCAATGAATGAAATGTAGGTCTAAATAAGACCTACATATAGGTTTTTGTTTCATGTCTCTACGACATTCTTACCGGAAGTTACAAGCAGTTTTGTCTGTGTTTTCTTCCTAGGAGCAGTTTTGTCTGTTTTATTCCTAGGGGGCGCTAGAGCGCAATTTTGAGTTTTGGGGTTTGGTTTTTTATTAGATCGTGATTTTCGTCCGTTCTGATGTGTTTGTCCATTTTATTTTAGTTTTGAGGCATTTTAAAGGGGTCAAATTACAGCTCAAAGAGGCAAAAATGACATATTTTAGGAAACTTTTGTTTGGAAGGGGTTTTTGCCAACTTTTTGTGGATTTTTGCTGAAGAAAGTCAGTGTATGAAATCCAGGTCTAAGTCAGACTTACATATAGGTTTTCGTTTCATGTCTCTATGACATTCCTAACGTAAGTTACAAGCAGTTTTGTATGTGTTTTTTCCCAGGGGGCGCTAGAGCACAATTTTGATTTTTGGTCATTTTGATTAGATCGCGATTTTTGCCAGTCCTGATGTGTCTGTGTTAAATTTGGTGAGTTTTGAAGCATTTTAAGGCGGTCAAATTACAGCTCAAAGAGGCAAAAATGACATTTTTAGGAAACTTTTGTTTAGAAGGGGTTTTTGCCAACTTTTTGTAGATTTATGCTGAAGAAAGTCAGTGTATGAAATCCAGGTCTAAGTCAGACCTACATAGAGGTTTTTGTTTCATGTCTCTATGACATTCCTAACGTAAGTTACAAGCAGTTTTGTATGTGTTTTTTCCTAGGGGGCGCTAGAGCGCAATTTTGATTTTTGGTCATTTTGATTAGATCGCGATTTTTGCCAGTCCTGATGTGTCTGTGTTAAATTTGGTGAGTTTTGAAGCATTTTATGGGGGTCAAATTACAGCTCATAGAGGCAAAAATGACATATTTTAGGAAATTTTTGTTTAGAATGGGTTTTTGCCAACTTTTTGTGGATTTTTGCTGAAGAAAGTCAGTGTATGAAATCCAGGTCTAAGTCAGACCTACATATAGGTTTTTGGTTCATGTCTCTACGACAACCCTAACGGAAGTTACAAGCAGTTTTGTATGTGTTTTTTCCCAGGGGGCGATAGAGCGCAATTTTGATTTTTGGTAATTTTGATTAGATCGCAATTTTTGCCAGTCCTGATGTGTCTGTGTTAAATTTTGTGAGTTTTGAAGCATGGTAAGGGGGTCAAATTACAGCTCATAGAGGCAAAAATGACATATTTTAGGAAACTTTTGTTTAGAAGGGGTTTTTACCAACTTTTTGGAGATTTTTGCTGAAGAAAGTCAGTGTATGAAATCCAGGTCTAAGTCAGACCTACATATAGGTTTTTGGTTCATGTCTCCACGACAACCCTAACGGAAGTTACAAGCAGTTTTGTATGTGTTTTTTCTTAGGGGGCGCTAGAGCACAATTTTGATTTTTGGTCATTTTGATTAGATCGCAATTTTTGCCAGTCCTGATGTGTCTGTGTTAAATTTGGTGAGTTTTGAAGCATTTTAAGGGGGTCAAATTACAGCTCAAAGAGGCGGTGGTATAATAATAATACAACCTTAGAAATACAGTAGGGTCCTCCTTCCCAAAGGGACATTCGGTCCCTAATAAAGAAAATTGGCCTCTCAGGTGTCGTTCAGACTCCAAGTTTTTCGGGACAAAATAAACCAATTTTGGGCATTATCCGCCCCACCTCTGGCAGTGTGTTGCCGGGCCGAAAGAGGACTGAAGAGGCAATGAAAGACGAGGAGAGGAGTTGTTGTTCAACAGGTGGAGGTGAAATATAATGATTGGAGTGAGGAAGGCAGCAGATATCCACACTGGATTAATTCATGGAAGACAGTGTCCACAAAATGGCCGTATTGATCACATCCTCCCGTGAGAGCACTTTCTCATTCAGTTGAAAATGCCACAAGCCTCGTGTTGCATGCACCACAACCGCCCCATTCGATGATTCACCACTTGCAGAAATCATTGAAAAATGAAACTCAGTCGTCGTCATAATTGTTGGATATGACTTTAAACCAGACCTGGGCAAATTTAGGCCCGATTCAATCTGGCCCGATGGACACATCTAAATGTTTTTTATCGATCTTTAAAGGAGAACATTATCACCAAACCTATGCAAGCGTCAATATATACCTTGATGTTGCAGAAAAAAGACCATGTATTTTTTTAACCGATTTCCGAACTCTAAATGGGTGAATTTTGGCAAATTAAACGCCTTTCTGTTTATCGGACTTTTAGCGATGACGTCACCAAGGTAACACACCCACCATTTTCATTTTCACATTACAAACACCGGGTCTCAGCTATGTTATTTTCCGTTTTTTTCGACTATTTTTTGGAACCTTGGAGACATCATGCCTGGTGGGTGTGTTGTCGGAGGGTGTAACAACACTAACAGGGAGGGATTCAAGTTGCACCACTGGCAAGAAATCTGCCGCCAGACCCCCATTGAATGTACCAGTGTCTCCACATTTGACCGGCGATGCTAAGACAGACATGGCACAGAGATGTATGGATAACCTGCAGATGCATTTGCAACCATTAAGTCAACCAAATCACAAAGGTGAGTTTTGTGGATGTTGTTGACTTATGTGCTAATCAGACATATTTGGTCACGGCATGACTGCCAGCTAATCGATGCTAACATGCGACGCTAATCGGTGCTAACATGCTATTTACGCTAGCTGTATGTACATTTGAAACTAGATACCCACATTTATTGCGAAACAAACACTTACCAATCGACGGATTTAAGTTGCTCCAGTGTCACAAGATGCGAAAGTCCTGATCGTTTGGTCCGCACATTTTACCGGCGATGCTAATAAGGCAGCTATGCTATGGGCCAGTTCATTAGGTACACCCACGCTATGGCCGAATAGCGTCAATAGCTTCAGTTTCTTCTTCTATTTCGTTTTCGCTATCTGCCTCCATACTCCGACCATCTGTTTCAATACATGCGTAATCTGTTGAATCGCTTAAGCCGCTGAAATCCGAGTCTGAATCCCAGCTAATGTCGCTATATCTTGCTGTGGTAACCGCCATGTTGTTTGTATTGGCAGCACTGTATGACGTCACAGGGAAATGGACAGTGGTTTCGAAGATAGCGAAAAATAAGGCACTTTAAAGCTTTATTTAGGGATATTCCGGGATTTTGAAAAAAACTTAAAAAAATAAAACAAGGCACTGGGAACTGATTTTTATTGTTTTTAACCCTTTTGAAATTGTGATAATGTTCCCCTTTAAGATGGAAAGTGTAGCTGCCATTATGATGTCAAGTCATGTTTTCTATTGAACGTGAGTCTTCAACTATACAAAGTATTTAGATGGTTGGAATCTGTGCTTATGTATTATATACCAGTTACTATGGTAATGTAATTAGTTACTATGGTCATTGTGGAGAGACGGAGCATAAGGGCACGCTGGAGCCAAGAGAGTCGCAGCTGCCTCTTTGACAGCTGCAGCAGGAACGACGCAAACTCGTAAGAGCCGACTTATTACCACAGTTTTCTCACTCATGCCGGTTGACATGTGGTAGTGAACCATGTTCACTTGACCGCGCTGTTCCATTGAAAAGCTTCACTGTCATCTTTAGGGAATGGGCAGCATGGCGTAGTGGGTAGTGCGGCCGTGCCAGAAACCTGAGGGTTACAGGTTCGCTCCCCGTCTATGGACATCCAAATCGCTGCCGTTGTGTCCTTGGGCAAGACACTTCACCCTTTGCCCTCGGTGCCGCTCACACTGGTGAATGAATGATGAATGAATGATAGGTGGTGGTCGGAGGGGCCGTAGGCGCAAACTGGCAGCCATGCTTCCGTCAGTCTACCCCAGGGCAGCTGTGGCTACTGATGTAGCTTACCACCACCATCGTGTGAATGAATGATGGGTTCCCACTTCTTTGTGAGCGCTTTGAGTATCTAATAATAGAAAAGCGAGATATAAATCTAATCCATTATTATTATTAAGTAAACATTGAAACACCGGCTGTGTTTGTTTTGCTACAGTCGCTTTCCACCAACATCTTTCTTCTTTGACGTCTCCATTATTAATTGAACAAATTGCAAAAGATTCAGCAACACAGATGTCCAGAATACTGTGTAATTATGCGATGAAAGCAGACTACTTTTAGCCGTGATCGGTGCTGGAAGAACATGTCCGCTACCACCGGTGACGTCATCATACGCGTCAACATTCCGCGACGTTTTCAACAGGATACTTCGCGGGAAATTTAAAATTGCAATTTAGTCAACTAAAGCGGCCGTATTGGCATGTGTTGCAATGTTAATATTTCATCATTGATATATAAACTATCAGACTGCTAGTAGTGGCTTTCAGTAGGCCTTTAACAGTTAGGGATACTTTGTACCTTGTACAATAGAAACAAATGAATGGAAATAATCCCCATAACCAAGGAAATGACTGTGAAATTAGTTTTTTCCGAAGACATTAAAGACCTACTGAAAGCCACTACTAGCAACCACACAGTCTGATAGTTTATATATCAATGATGAAATATTAACATTGCAACACATGCCAATACGGCCGCTTTAGTTTACTAAATTACAATTTTAAATTTTCCGCTGAAAACGTCGCGTAATGATGACGCGTGTTTGTGACGTTATTGGTTGGAGGGGACATATTAGCCCCTAAAAGTTGTCTCTTTTCATGGCATAATTACACAGTAGTTTGGACATTTGTGTTGCTGAATTTTTTGCAATTTGTTCAATTAATAATGGAGACGTCAAAGAAGAAAGCTGTCGGTGGGAAGCTTTTAGCCTTTACACTGCAAAAACTGAAATTTAAGTAAGATTAAATATCTCAAATATCGGCGATATTCGCTCTTTTTCTGTCTAAGATTTTTCTTCCCACTAAGCAGATTTTATGTTAGTGTTTTACTTGTTTTAAGTGTTTTGGTCCTAAATCATCTATATTGAGTAAAACATGCTTGAAAATAGAATATCAAGTCTTGCAAAGCTATGTCATCAACACAAGTGTAAAACTACTTTTTTTAAAGTAATAATTTCTTATTTCAAACATGAAAAAAAATCATGATTTTGACAGAATTGTGTCTCATGATTGAACCAGATGTCAGCCAAATGGACTTTTTGCTGTTTTATTTTCAATGAAACAATAGAAAATACGTACTCATATATAAATATATACAGTTGACACAGTACAGTAAACTGACTTTTAATATTTAAACATTTAACATTTCAAACAATGTTATTGTGTGTGTGTGTGTGTGTGTGTGTGTGTGTGTGTGTGTGTGTGTGTGTGTGTGTGTGTGTGTGTGTGTGTGTGTGTGTGTGTGTGTGTGTGTGTGTGTGTGTGTGTTTTGTCTCGTCTTGTCTTGTCTCATGGTATTGTTAGTGGGGCGGCATAGCTCGGTTGGTAGAGTGGCCGTGCCAGCAACTTGAGGGTTCTAGGTTCGATTCCCGCTTCTGCCATCCTAGTCACTGCTGTTGTGTCCTTGGGCAAGACACTTTACCCACCTGCTCCCAGTGCCACCCACACTGGTGTAAATGGAACTTAGATGTTGGGTTTCACTGTGTAAAGCGCTTTGAGTCACTAGAGAAAAAGTGCTATATAAATAAAATTCACTTCACTTTCCAGTAGGAACAATAAATTAGTTTTTAGTATAAATTTGCAGGTTTCAATAAATGTAATGCCGAGCGCACATCACTAAGTCAAGATAATGACACTAGCATTTACTTAATTTAAGAATATTTTTCAACATATTGAGCAAAAAGGTCTCTTTTTTTCTACCAAAATAGTGAAAATATACTTAAGGTATTTTTGGGTTCATTGATGTTAGCTAATTTTACTTGTTCTGGAAAGTCTTGACAAGCCAAATTTTCTTGTTCTATTGGCAGATAATTTTGCTTAATTCAAGTAAAATACCCCTAATTCTTGTATTATTTTTACTTACTTTTTAACACTGACTTTTAGCTTTTAGCCACACAAACACAGGGTGTTTCCTTCTTTAAAATTCCCGGAGGTGAAGCTTTACTATGGATCGGGGCGGCATAGCTCGGTTCGGTAGAGTGGCTGTGCCAGCAACTTGAGGGTTGCAGGTTCGATTCCCGCTTGTGCCATCCTAGTCACTGCCGTTGTGTCCTTGGGCAAGACACTTTACCCACCTGCTCCCAGTGCCACCCACACTGGTTTAAATGTAACTTAGATATTGGGTTTCACTGTGTAAAGCGCTTTGAGTCACTTGGGAAAAAGCGCTATATAAATATAATTCACTTCACTTCATCAGAGCGGTCAAGCGAACATGGATCCCGACTACATGTCGACAGGCAATTTTCGGTGTGAAAATTGTGGTAATAAGTTTCCTTTTACCGGAGAACAGCGGAGATTCTGTCCTGCTGCAGCTTCGTGACTTCTCTCAGAGACTAGCGTCAACACGCCCTTGGACACACCCCTCGACTATCAGGTACTATTTAACTCGCTAAAACACTAGCAACACAATAGAAAGATAAGGGATTTCCCAGAATTATCCTAGTAAATGTGTCTTAAAACCTCTGAATCTCTCCCAATGCAATCGCCTTTTTTTTTTTTCCAGTCCTTCACTCTAAATTTCCTCATCCAGGAATCTTTCATCTTCGCTCAAATTAATGGGGAAATCGTTGCATTCTCGGTCCGAATCGCTCTTGCCGCTGGTGGCCATGATTGTAAACAATGTTCAGATGCGAGGAGCCCTACAACCTGTGACATCACGCGCACATGGTCTGCTACTTCCGGTACAGGCAAGGCTTTTTTATTGGCGACCAAAAGTTGCGAACTTTATTGTCTATGTTCTCTACTAAATCCTTTCATCAAAAATATGGCAATATGGTGAAATGATGAAGTATGACACATAGAATGGACCTGCTATCCCCGTTTGAATAAGAACATCTCATTTCAGTATGCTTTTAATTCAACAAAAACACTGATAAAAGTGAGCAGTACTTCCCTGCGATTTGATAATTGGTTTGTCTACTGTTTCCTTGTTTGACACTTGACATTCCAACTCCCGCTGGTAAACTGCAATCAGTGCTGGTTGGGTAGCAGAGGTTCCTTTACGATGTAATGAGTACACACCAAAGTGTGCACGGCTGACAAGATGAGTATAATTGTAGTGTGAGGTATATACAGCAGAGGATGGATGGATGGATGGATGGATGTATATACAGCAGAGGGACTGATCATGTCAATTAACCCGCAGAAGAGGTTCTATCTGCCTTTTTTGGGGGGGAAATGGTTTGATTTATTTTATTAGGATTGTGGTTTTGTCGACGGATGAAAGTGTGCTGGAGAGCGATTGTCTTTTATTTGTCTTCCATTGTCTTTTTAATGACAAATAAATTGTCAATCTCAAGGAAAACACCGAAATAAATTATGCCATTCTGAAGTGTCATATTTCATAAAAGTGTCGAGACCTGTCGCATTTCAGCGAGGTTTTATCCAAATAAATGTGACTAAAAGTCATTACTCTTATGGTCCTCCTGTGTTTTAGGGAATTATTCCCAGAATTTGTAGACAGTAACAAAGACAACAGAAAGAAGGTTTATGTGAAAATGAAATACCGATCTAATCACAAGTATCAATCATATTTTGATACCCACCTGGGTATTATGGATCAATCCCCCCCTCCCCTTACGTGAAGTGAAGTGAATTATATTTATATAGCGCTTTTCTCAAGTGACTCAAAGCACTTTACATAGTGACACCCAATATCTAAGTTACATTTAAAGCAGTGTGGGTGGCACTGGGAGCAGGTGGGTAAAGTGTCTTGTCCAAGGACACAACGGCAGTGACTAGGATGACTGAAGCGGGAATCGAACCTGCAACCCTCAAGTTGCTGGCACGGCCGCTCCACCAACCGAGCTATGCCGTCATACTTGCCAACCCTCCTAGATTTTCCGGGAGATTCCCGAAATTCAGCGGGAGAAAATTCAAATTTTCTCCCGGAATTCAGGCGGAGCTGGAGGCCACGCCCATCCAGCTCCATGCGGACCTGAGTGAGGACAGCCTGTTATCACGTCCGCTTTCCCACAATATAAACAGCGTGTCTGCCCAATGACGTTCTAACTGTAGAATGATGGAGGGCGAGTTCTTGGTTTCTTATGTGGGTTTATTGTTAGGCACTTTCATTAACCTCCTCCCAGCGTGGTAACAACACACAACAACAGCAGTCACGTTTTTGTCTACCGTAAAGCAGTTTGTCTGCCGTAAACAGCAATGTTGTGACACTCTTAAAAAGGACAATACTGCCATCTACTGTACATGCATGTGTGACAATAACATCTACGGCTTTTAGAGAGTGCCCCCCACCTCCTTAAATCGGAGGTCTCAAGGTTGGCAAGTATGCCTTACGTGTACTTGCTGGGACAGTTGTTGTTCTATTATCCTCTCTCCACACGAGGGGGGGCCCAACATGGGGTCTTTGGGTCGTTTGATTAGACCTGCCAAATAATGTAACACATATTGAGTGATGGCAAACGGACACCAGGTGGCAGCAGTGTACAGAGATTTAATATATATATATATATATATATATATATATATATATATATATATATATAATACTACTACTACTACTAATAATAATAAACAATACTAATCAACTATAGAATGGTGTGTGTCAAAAACCAAAGAGTGTGTATGGTGTAAGACTATGTGAAGTATTTAATTGGAGCGTTTTACCATAAGTGTTGGAGACGCCATGCTGTCAGACAAGGGCGAGGCAGGCAGGATAGTTCAGGGGCGGAAGTGGGGTCGAAAGGCAGGAGCGAGCCGTCGTTTTCTAGGGGCGAGCGAGGAGTTGAGGAATGAAGGAGGCAATCAGAGAAAGGAGATCCGGGGAATAGTGAGACGCGCAGCTCACTTTGCAGGCCACGGAGGGTAAGTTCACCATATGAGAACTAAGTTCCTGTGCCGATCCTTGGGTCCACTGGTCCTTTATTGATTTTGCTATCATCAGAACCAGGTGAGCAGATTGATAAATAAGTGCAGGCTTGTCACTGCGTGGGCCTGCTGTGCTGAGCGAGAGCGGGGGGGTGTCAGCGGGTCCTCTGGGTGGTCCCGCAGCGGAGGGAGACGCAGACTGTGTATGTGCCGTAACACATTCCCATCCTTACCTATGGTCATGAGCTTTGGGTTATGACCAAAAGGACAAGAACCCGGGTTCAAGCAGCTCTTCCTTAGAGATAGAGTGAGAAGCTCTGCCATCCGGGAGGAACTCGAAGTAAAGCCACTGCTCCTCCACATGGAGAGGAGCCAGATGAGGTGGTTCAGGCATCTGGTCAGGATGCCACCCGAACGCCTCCCTAGGGAGGTGTTTAGGGCACGTCCAACCGGTAGGAGGCCACGGGGAACACCCAGGACACGTTGGGAAGACTGGCCTGGGAACGCCTCGGGATCCCCCGGGAAGAGGCTGGGGAGAGGAAAGTCTGGGCTTCCCTGCTTAAGTTGCTGCCCCCGCTAACCGACTTTGGATAAGGGGAATAAGATGGATGGATGGATGGATTGATGAATGAACATTTTACAGCTGTCTGGCGGCTGAAGTGGATAGTGCACCCCTGAAATTTGTTAGGTTTCACGTGTCAGGTAAACCGCGACAAATGTGGCCATATGAATCCCCTTCCTGCTGTATGCCGTCAGCTAAATAGTTTGTCAAAATGCTCCTCCTAGTGTGTTGGCAGAGGATTGCAAGTCTCAGCCCCCGTTCAAGAGCCACAAGCAGAGCAAAACACTTACTGAAGACCTGCTAGCATAATTCATCCGTGAGTGTTGGTGCTGCCTCTTCAACACGCCCTCCCAGCCCCGAGATTTGTGCAGGAATCATATTTTTTTCTTCAAGGTGAGCATTAGGCCGGAGTAAGTGCCGTATAATGACACGGAACTGAAGTGGAGGATAAATCCTGAAAGTGAGTGCTCGGGAGGCAATGTGGTGGACAAGAGTAGCAAGACACTGTTTGTCATCCCAGGTGTCAACATGTGGTAGAGACACATTTAAATGGAGCAAGTGCACCGCAGTCAGACTACATGGCAGAGGTTGAATACTTTGCAATTATTTGGCACATGTTAAATATGTATTTGTGTTTTCGGAAAGCAACGTTCAAAGTCCCTGTTTAAGAAAACTTTGCCTATATGCGGAACTTTGCTACAAGCTGAAACTACAAAACCCCGTTTCCATTTGAGTTGGGAAATGGTGTTAGATGTAAATATAAACAGAATACAATGATTTGCAAATCCTTTTCAAGCCATATTCAGTTGAATATGCTACAAAGACAACATATTTGATGTTCAAACTCATAAACATTTTTTTTTGCAAATAATCATTAACTTTAGAATTTGATGCCAGCAACACGTGACAAAGAAGTTGGGAAAGGTGGCAATAAATACTGATAAAGTTGAGGAATGCTCATCAAACACTTATTTGGAACATCCCACAGGTGTGCAGGCTAATTGGGAACAGGTGAGTGCCATGATTGGGTATAAAAGCAGCTTCCATGAAATGCTAAGTAATTCACAAATAAGGATGGGGTGAGGGTCACCAACTTGTAAGCAAATTGTCGAATAGTATTAAAACATTTCTCAACGAGATATTGCAAGGAATTCAGGGATTTTACCATCTACGGTCCGTAAAATCTTCAAAAAGTTCAGAGAATCTGGAGAAATCACTGCACATAAGCGATGATATTACGGACTTTTGATCCCTCAATCGGTACTGCTTCAAAAACGACATCAGTGTGTAAAAGATATCACCACATGGGCTCAGGAACACTTCATAAAACCACTATCAGTAACTACAGTTGGTCGCTACATCTGTAAGTGCAAATTAAAACTCTGCTATGCAAAGCTAAACCCATTTATCAACAACATCCAGAAACGCCGCCGGCTTGGCTGGGCCCGAGCTCATGTAAGATGGACTGATGCAAAGTGGAAAAGTGTTCTGTGGTCTGAGGAGTCCACATTTCAAATTATATTTGGAAACAGAGGACGTGGTGTCCTCAAGAACAAAGAGGAAAATAACCATTCGGATTGTTATAGGCGCAAAGTTGAAAAGCCAGCATGTGTGATGGTATGGGGGTGCATTAGTGCCCAAGGCATGGGTAACTTACACATCTGTGAAGGCACCATTAATGCTGAAAGGTCCATACAGGTTTTGGAGCAACATATGTTGTCATCCAAGCAATGTTATCATGGACGCCCCTGCTTATTTCAGCAAGACAATGCCAAACTACGTGTTACAAGAGCGTGGCTTCATAGTAAAAGAGTGCGGGTACTTCCTAGGCCCGCCTGAAGTCCAGACCAGTCTCCCATTGAAAATGTGTGGCGCATTATGAAGCATAAAATACGACAGCGGAGACCCCGGACTGTTGAAGGACTGAAGCTCTACATAAAACAAGAATGGGAAAGAATTCCACTTTCAAAGCTTCAACAATTAGTTTCCTCAGTTCCCAAACGTTTGTTATTAAAAGAAAAGGTGATGTAACACAGTGGTGAACATGCCCTTTCCCAACTACTTCGGAACGTGTTGCAGCCATAATTCTAAGTTGATTATTTACAAAAAAAAATAATAAAGTTTATGAGTTTGAACATCAAATATATTTTCTTTGTAGCATATTCAACTGAATATGGGTTGAAAAGGATTTGCAAATCATTGTATTCTGTTTATATTTACATTGAACACAATTTCCCAACTCATATGGAAACGGGGTTTGTATTAATGCTGCACTCTTAATACTGTTACTCCCTTAATTTACGGTATAAATATAGCTCTTTTTTTTCCCAATGGAGCCAAAACGCTGCCAATAAGATTTGGTATGAAAAAAACCAGAATGCATTGTAGAAAATGTAACGATGTTTGCAGTCAGGGATGCAGAGGCAACAGCCGAAAAGGTGGAACAGAAGTAAAAAAAAAAATATTTACTAACAAAAGAAGGCGAGTGCAGCTAGGAAGTGCACAAGACACAAAACATGTTTTGAAAAGAACATACACTCTCGGTAGAGTAGCAAAGGCTAACGAGGGCCACCGTTTACAAGGAGCAATGATCCGATACGGAATGACAGGTATATTAAAGAGCCTGATTGGCAACCAGGTTGTGCCAGGTACCAGACAGGGACAGGTGTGGGAGCCAGCACTCAGTGGCAGACAGGGAATGTGAAAACTACAAAACAAAAGCACTGGACAGGAATGTAAACACCCCCCAAAACGGGGAAGAAAACAACACAATTCGAAAACAGTCACCAGTTGTATCGGCACCGAAACATGTTTTGCCAACAAATAAATACAAACATTGAACAATCCAATAACTTTGATGTATATTTTTTGGTATCATGACGTTTTCAATGCCAATATTAATGGTTGTTGTACGCTGTTGTAGGAGGTTGCCCTCCAGTGGGTACCTCAGACCCCCGCGCACTGCCGCAAGAGCCCGGATCAGGGTTACAACACCGTTTTATTTTCATCAAAATAGTGCAGGTGTTTTTCTTTGTAGCAAAGTGTTTTTTTGCATCTCTGGTTCTTTCTCTCCCTTTCGCTTACACTCCAGCTCCAACAGTGTATCTCATCCCGGCTGCTGCTAATAAAGGCAACAGGTGATTAGATAACAAAGCCCACCTGGGCCATCCACTCGCCTGTGGCTGTCTTCAAGGCCGGTCCTGTCACACCCCGTTCCGCAGCAGGCCCGCAGGCCACGCCCCCTCCACATTTGTAGTGAAATGAAGTGAATTATATTTATATAGCGCTTTTCTCAAGTGACTCAAAGCGCTTTACATAGTGACACCCAATATCTAAGTTACATTTAAACCAGTGTGGGTGGCACTGGGAGCAGGTGGGTAAAGTGTCTTGCCCAAGGACACAACGGCAGTGACTAGGATGGCAGAAGCGGGAATCGAACCTGCAACCCTCAAGTTGCTGACACTGCCGCTCTACCAACCGAGCTATGCATATTGTTTGTGTGTGTTTCACAGGCTTTTATCTTCAACTTTTTTTCTTTTTCACATTTTCACTGTGTAAACGACTCACGCTGTCGTAGTGCGGGTTCCATGGACCACTCAGGAAGGACATGGTTTGAGCAGTTTTGACAGTTTATTTTTCAATAACAAGCTGTCTTCCGGTCTGGTCGCATTTCAGCTCCTTCTCCGCTGCTCGCTCCTCGGTCGCTTTTCAGACGGCCGCTTCTCCGTCTTTCGTGTCTCGCTCTCTGTTGCTCTCGCTCTTCTGGTTCTGCTGCGGGCTCTCCTCTTCCTTCCTCCGCTGCTGCCCTTTTATACAACCAGAGGAGATAAGTTGATTGTGTGACGGTGCGCGATCCACGCACCTGAATTCGATTGCGGCGTCGCTCCCGGCACGCTCCGCCTTTCCGCTCGGCCGCATTCTCCGCCTCCTTGCCGCCATCTTGGGCCGGGCTCCAGCGTGCCCTACCCCGCTGCTCATTCGCCGGCTCCGCCTCTCCACACACTGGTTTGGAAAAACTTATTTCAGTGTCAATACAACTTTTTTTGCGTTGTATTTTTTCGATACCAATTCTTCCACGCAGTGTTTTGGTTGCATATTCTTTCCTGCTTAAAATGTAGTTTGACCTTTTAATGTTGTCGCTAAAAACCTTCAACACCCGCTGCCCTGTGTCAGGTGAAAGCACCTGACGTAAAGGCACTGATGAATTATGGTACCCTTCCGTCATGGTTGTTCTGGGTTAATGGGACGGCGATTATGCTGGCACATCAATATTTGGGCATGTATCCTCTGGAACATTTAAAAGTTCACACTGGTAGCAAAGTCATAGAAAAGTAGGTCTTTACTCTGCCCGAGGCTAAATGATGAGTCATCACTAAGGTAATATATTATTCACCTACACACGTTGTGGAGTGCACTCTCTTCTACTGTAACATTCATTGCCTGCACTGTATGCTCTAGTCTTTTTTTGATTGATACTTTTATTAGTAGATTGCACAGTACAGTACATATTCCGTACAATTGACCACTAAATGGTAACACCCCAATAAGTTTTCCAACTTGTTTAAGTCGGGGTCCACCTTCATCAATTCATGGTACAAATATATACTATCAGCATAATACAGTCATCACACAGGTTAATCATCATAGTATATACATTGAATTATTTACATTATTTAAGTCTTATATTATATTATATTAGCCCTGGTTCTCAATTGTGACATATTGCATAATGTACACCAGGTGTGTCCAAAGTGCGGCCCGGGGATCATTTGCGGGTGCACACATTCTGCAAAAATTGCAAAATTGATAGTATTGCAAAAATGTACAAACATTTTTTTTAAAAAGTGGAAGAGGTGAAATGTAATCAAAAAAATTGGCAATGTTGACAGAAAGATGCCATGCAGGCAGTTTTTTTTTTTTTCCATTGCTCAAAAAAATAAAGGATAAAAACAATCTATGTTATAATGAATTATACTTAAAAATATCACTTTAAAATGTTCTATGTGGAAAAAATATTGCATATGTGGTGTGGTTGCCATAAAAAAACATCAAAGTTTTGACAAAAGAGCATAAAACAAACAAAACAATAGTTCAAAATAGGGGTGGGCAATATCGCAAATTTGGGTATCGATTCCGATCCGATACCGGAAATGTCATCTGATTTGGGGGGGACGGGATTTCGGGGTATCGATACTTTTGAAAAACAAATTTGTACTTTTGTCTTTATTAATTGATTATGATAAAAATACAACACAGGACAAAGATTTAAGTCAAAAAATAAAATATTTATTACTAAAGTAATATCAATAGCAATAAAGTAATGCAAATAAGGTGCAAACAACTACTGAACATGGCTTGTGGCCTCCAAAACAACACAAACACTTAAGGTAAATAACAAAACTCTAGTTATTGAACAAAGTTGTAAACATGAACACAAAACAAAAGAACTGAGAAATTCCAATAAAAAAATAATATCAATTACAATAAAGTAAGTAGTGCAAATAAGGTGAAAACAAATACTGAACTTTGCTAGTCGCCTCACAACACACAAGAACTGAAGTAAAAAAGAAAACACTAGTTATTAAACAGTTTTAAAAGTGAACACGAAACAAAAGAACTGAGAAAAAATTTATCGTTATTTTAGTGCAATGAAATACTTTACAGTTTACAACCAAGACATTAAGTCGCACTGGAAACGCACGTGTGTGTGTGTGTGTGTGTGTGTGTCTGTGTGTGTGTGTGTGTGTGTGTGTGTGCGTGCGTGCGTGCGTGCGTGCGTGCGTGCGTGCGTGCGTGTGCGTGCGTGTGTGTGTGTGTGCGTGTGCATGTGAAGCTCGGAGCGAATTATAGACTGCAAAAACTGAAATCTAAGTAAGATGAAATATCTCAAATAAGGCTGATATTTGCTTATTTTCTGTCTGATAAGATCATTCTTCTCACTAAGCAGATTTTATGTTAGAGTCTTTTACTTGTTTTAAGGGTTTTGCTCCTAAATGATCTCAGTAAGATACTACAGCTTGTTTCCGACATTTTATGACCTATTTTGAGTAAAACATGCCTGAAACTGTTTTTGTCCAAGTTTCTAGAACACAGCCAGCAATGGTGCACAGGAAGGTGGGGAAGAAGAGGGGGAAAAGGCGGCCAAAATGTTCAAAAGTCCCAATTGTGTCCTAAATACCTCCCCGGGGTTCCAGTCCCACGAGTCCTGCCGCCGGCCACACAAGTCCTGGGATACAAAAAATGTCCAAAACGCACCGAGCAAAGTCCCACGGGAAGTAGGGGGGAAAAATGAGAAAAGTCGGCAAAAGTCCCCCAAAATGTTCTAAATACCTACCCAGGTTCGAGTGCCAACCGGGTTCGAGTTTGAGTTTGAGTGCACACTCGAACCCGGGTGGGACTTTTGAACATTTCCCTGACTTTTCTCACTTTCCTCCCCACCTTCCCGTGGGACTTTGCTGGGCGCGTTTTGGACATTTTGTGCATCCCGGCCGGCGGCAGAACTTGTGGGACTTGAACTTGTGTAGGTATTTTCAACATTTTTGGGACTTTTGCTGACTTTTCCAACTTTCATCCCCTCTCCCCATGGGACTCGGCTGGGTGTGTTATGAACATTTTGGGCATCCTGGGACTTGCCCGGCCGTACATAAGATTTTATGTTAGAGTGTTTTACTTGTTTTAAGTGTTTAGGTCCTAAATGATGTCAGTAAGATATTACAGCTTGTAGCTGAGATTTGATGACCTATATTGAGTAAAACATGCTTGAAAGGAGAATATCAAATGTTGCAAAGCTGTGTCATCAACACAAGTATAAAACTACTTTTTAAAGTAAGAATTTCTTATTTCAAGAATGTAAAACAAAATCATGACTTTGACACAATTGTTTCTCATTAAAACAGATGACAGCCAAATAGACTTTGACGGGGTTTTTTCAATGAAACAATATAAAATTCGTACTCGTATACTGTAGTAGTACACTTGTTATTAGTGAGAATATACTTATTTTGAGGTATTTTTGGGTTCATTGAAGTTAGCTAATTTGACTTGTTTTGGAAAGTCTTGACAAGCCAAATTTTCTTGTTCTATTGGCAGAAAATGTTGCTTAATTCAAGTAAAATAACCCCTCATTTTTGTATTTTTTTTTACTTGTTTTTGAACACTGACTTTTTGCAGTGTACTGATGTGTGTGCGCGAACGCACCAAGCGTCATGTTAATTGTATTTATTTTATTTTATTTTGGGTTGAAGATTAATTTTTAAAGTGTTTTTAAATCTCGTTCGCGATCCATCACTAGGGAGGAGTGAGGAGTGCGGCGATCACATTTCTTTTTTTAAATCGGAGTGCTTCACTTAATTTGGTGAAGTATCGATACCATCACGCCAGTATCGATACGATACCAATACTCACTAAGTATCGATACTATCGATACTTGGTATCGATACGCCCAGCCCTAGTTCAAACTTAAAATCGACAGATATATCGGAAGTTGATCGTGAAATTAAAGTGTTGAAGGTAAAAAAAAAAAATAATAATAAAAATGCATCACTTTATGAGTGGGGAACCTTTCGGATCTCAAATATATTTAGTAGGATTTTATTTAACTTTTCACTGTGATTACTCAAAAATATTAAATAGTTCAAATCAATGGTGTCCTGCATTATTGATCTTTGAGGGCTTTAATTGCTAAATAAAGGAACACTCCTGAAGGAATCAATAAAGTACTATCTATCTATCTAAATACTGTATAGTTCAGTTTTACTATAAAAAACAAAGTTGTCTTTGACAGAAAAGGCATAAAACCTTATTTGTTTCACTTTATATCAACCTCAAGTTGATATAGAGATTTACTGTAAGCATTAAATAAAAAATAATTTGACTTATTTTTAACATTTTAGTGACTGAGACCCTCTATGCTCCCCAGGAGCCCTAAGAATTAAAAAACTAAATTTTGTTATGGTTTGAAAATTAAAAATATCAAAATGGTTCCCGCATGCTTAAATTTTTCCGTGTGCGGTCCTCTGTGGAAAAAGTTTGGACACCCCTGATGAACATGATATCTAAATATTTGTGATTTAAAATAAATAATTTCCAATAAGCTGCATTAGAAACAAATGCTGCCATTTCACACTTCGGACTCACACCACACTGTCATTAGCGTGACGGCACACTTCGGACTCACCCAAAACACGGCGAGTTGAATTTTCTGACCTATGGACTTTTTTCAGACTATAAGGCGCACTTAAATGATAAATGGGTTGTACTTGTATAGCGCTTTTCTACCTTCAAGGTACTCAAAGCGCTTTGACACTACTTCCACATTTACCCATTCACACACACATTCACACACTGATGGAGGGAGCTGCCATGCAAGGCGCCAACCAGCACCCATCAGGAGCAAGGGTGAAGTGTCTTGCTCAGGACACAACGGACGTGACGAGGTTGGTACTAGGTGGGATTTGAACCAGTGACCCTCGGGTTTCGCACGGCCACTCTTCCACTGCGCCACGCCGTCCCTTAAAATTCTTTTATTTTCTCAAAACGTAACAGTGCGCCTCATAACCCCAGAAATGGACGGAATAATGTTGGTTGTGCTTACCGACTTCAAAGCTATTTTAGTTGGTACAATGTGAAATAAGTGTGACCAGTAGATGGCAGTCACACATAAGAGTGAGTCAAGTAAACAACACCAACATGTTATATGTTCCCTTGAAAATGTAGAACACTACACACGGCGCTCAAAAATCTATCAAGATATTTTAGTAGGGTTCAATATGATGTGGGTCCACCTTTTGCAGCTATTTAGAGCTTCAACTCTTCTGGGAAGGCTGTCCACAAGGTTGCGGAGTGTGTTGATAGGACTGTTTGACCATTCTTCCAAAAGTGAGGTCACACACTGATGTTGTTCGAGAAAGCCTGGCTCTCAGTCTCCGTTCTAATTCATCCCAAAGGTGTTCTATCGGGTTCAGGTCAGGACTCTGTGCAGGCCAGTCAAGTTCATCCTCTCCAGACTCTTGTCATCCATGTCTTTATGGACCTTGCTTTGTGCACTGTTGCGGTGCACAGTCATGCTAGAAGAGGAAGGGGCCCGCTCCAAACTGTTCCCACCAGGATGGGAGCATGGAATTGTCCAAAATGTTTTGGTATCCTGGAACAATCAAAGTTCTTTTAAATGGAACTAAGGGGCCAAGCCAAAGTCCTGAAAAACAACCCCACACCATAATTCCTCCTCTACCAAATTTCACACTTGGCACAATGCAGTCCGAAATGTACAGTTCTTCTGGCAACCTCCAAACCTAGACTCATCCATCCGATTGCCAGATGGAAAGGTGTGATTCATCTCTCCGGAGAAGGCGTCCCCGCTGCTCTAGAGTCCAGTGGCGACGTGCTTTACACCACTGCATCTGCTTTGCATTGGACTTGGTGATGTGTGGCTTAGATGCAGCCGCTCGGCCATGGAAACCCATTCCATGAAGCTCTCTGCGTACTGTGCGTGGGCTAACTGGAAGGTCACTTGAAGGTTGGACCTCTGTATTCTGATCATTTTGGATGGGTGGATGGTGTGATTCCAGATGTGTTCATTCATAGTTGTGATGCCTTCAGTGACAATCGACAATGTAAATGTGACAGTCGCTCGCTGTCGGGCGGGTTCAATGGACCGCCAAGGAAGGGCATCTCTTTCGAGCAGGTTTGACTCGTTTTATTTTTCAATCAAAGCTTGTCTTCAGGTCGGGTGGCTTTTCAGCTCCTTCTCTGCTGCTCGCCCCTCGGTTGCTTCAGTCTGACTCGTCATCTTCGTTTTGCTCTCTGTTGCTTTCGATACTCAGGTTCTGCCGCGGACTCTCCTCCTTCTTCTGCCTCACCCTCCTCCGCTGCTGCCCTTTTATACAGCCAGAGGAGAGTCATCGATTGTGTCCCGGCGTGCGAGCCGCGCACCCGATCTCGCTTGTAGCGTCGCTCTCCGCTCGGCCGCATTCCCCGCCTCCTCGCCACCAACTCCACAGTAAACAGTCATGGAAATAAAGAAAAGGCATTGAAATGAGAAGGTGTGTCCAACATTGTGCACGTGTGCAAGAGGTTAAAGTTGTTGACTCGATTCAGAAAACGTGAAAAAACTTATCGCCGACATCTTTTTATGTTGGACTGTAAGTAGTAGTAGTGGATTATATTTATATAGCGCTTTTCTCTAGTGACTCAAAGCGCTTTACATAGTGAAACCCAATATCTAAGTTACATCTAAAGCAGTGTGGGTGGCACTGGGAGCAGGTGGGTAAAGTGTCTTGCCCAAGGACACAACAGCAGTGACTAGGATGGCAGAAGCGGGAATCGAACCTGCAACCCTCAAGTTGCTGGCACGGCCACTCTACCAACCGAGCTATGTTTGTTTTCATTGGATGGAATCTCAGCAAAAAAAAAAGCAATGCGGCCAGAACACTGCTGAGAAGCGCCTGAACGTGTGTGTGTGTGTGTGTGTGTGTGTGTTTGTGTGTGTGTGTGTGTGTGTGTCACCGTGTCAGGCGCAGTCCCCCGTCTGATGTCGCAAAGTTGACGTGAAATTATACCCGATGTGCCTGCGAGCGGGCAAGGAAGCGGACAAGGAGGGTGATTTAGTCCAAGCTATTTCAAGCTCGTCAAAAAATGCTCCGTGTTGCAACTGGAGAAGGAGCTGAAGTGACAGCTCCGTGGCCCGGGAAGAGCCAGACTAGTGTCACGGGCGGCCACATTGCAGGAAAACAAACACACTCTCGGAGCGGCGGCACATGGGTGCAGATGTGCTTTGGCAGCCACGGGCCGTACCGCTCGCACGCCCGTGCGGATCAGACCCACACAAGGCCCGTGGGAATTGAACTATTACAAATACCGTATTTCCTTGAATCGAATTAATTTAAAACCTCTTCTCACTCCGGCGTTTACCAAAGGCATGCGGTAAAGGCAAGCATGCGCTAATTTTAAAACCTCTTCTCACTCTTGCACTTAACAAAAGCATGCTGTAAATTGAGGCCCGCGCTTATAAATTTGAGTGTGATGTAAGGATACCATCATGAAAAGCACATTTAATTAAAAAAAAGGTTATTATGGTCTTACCTTTACTTATAAATGAAGTCCATGCGCAGCTCCTTCTGATCAAAAGCATCGATAACTTGTTTATAGAAGTCTTCCTTATCTTTCTTCAGTTTTAAGTCTCTCTGTCTCGATGGAGATCTTCCTTTATTACCTCCTGCTTCCATTGAAAGTCCAGTTTAGAAAACTGTTCTATTTTAGATATGTAATCCTCCATGTTAAAAGTGCAAGTGAGAGGAAAAAATAAACGATCGCTGCTTGTTGTCACTTCTTCTGCAGCCGAGTAGTCGCAAGAAGGATCACTAGCGCCCTCTACCACCAGGAAGCGGGAGTCATTTAATGACTCACATTTGACACACGCAGCTACGGTATATTAATAAAACATAGCTGCTTACTGTTCTTTTTAGCATATTCAATAGCTTGGACCTTAAATCCTACTGAATAGCTCTTAATCTTCTTCCCTTTATGCGATTTCAAATGATTTGAAATCAGCCTCCTCCATTTTGAAAATGATGACAGGTGAAGTGTCACTCGTGACGTGACGAGTTTGACCCGGAGGAAATTCTAGGCATATGCTAATTATTTTGCGAAACAAATTTGACCCAGCGGAAAATTCTAGGCATGCGCTTATAAAAATAATATTTTGCGAAACGAGTTTGACCCGGCAGTAATTCTAGTCAGGCGCATACTATATACCCGGCGGCAATTCAAGGAAATACGGCAGATCAAATATCGTTTAAGTTGTATCTGTAGATAAGGCACATAAAAAAAAGTAATAAAAAAAAGCAAGATACATAACAAATTGTGGACACCCTGTAATGTAATAGCTGAAATAACCATTTTTTATAACCCGTCGCAGCACACACACACACACACACACACACACACACACACACACACACACACACCCCTCTCGAGGCACGATTCTCTCAGTTGTGTGATGTTTTTTTTTTTTTTTTTTTTTTTGCATGCACTGCCATTTTTGGATTTGTCAAATTAATATCAAGGCTTTGACTTGACTTGACTTGACTCGATGCTCTTTATTTGGAGCCCCTCCCTGGCGGATGTAGTGGAATGTTGTTTTGTGTTACTGTCAAGTTTTAGGAGGGATTGCCTCACTTTTTTTTTTTTTTTGTTAGAATATATACGTCATAATTTGTCATGATTCGTGGTCCGGATCATGTTTTAGTTAGTTATGTTCTGTTAGTTTTGGACGCCTTTACTTCCTGGGTTTATTTTGGTCACCTGTCAGGCTTGGACTAAGGCAGGGGTGTCCAAAGTGCCGCCCGGGGGCCATTTGTGGCCCACAGCTAACCGTTTACCGGCCCGCCACACATTCTGCAAAAAATTGCAAAATTGATAGTATTGCAAAAATTACAAAAAACATTTTAAAAAAGTGGAATGAGGTGAAATCTAATGAGAAAAAGTGGCAATGTTGACACAAAGCTGCCATGCAGGTAGTTTTTTTTCTTCCTTTTGTCTTTATTTTTCTTTTTTTTCCATTGCTCGAAAAAAAAGACAAAAAATCCATGTTATAATGAATTATTACTTAAATATTATCACTTTAAAATGTTTTATGTGGAAAAAATATTGCATATGTTGTGTGGTTGACATATAACAACATCAAAGTTTTGACAAGAGCATAAAACAAACAAAATAATAGTTCAAACTTTAAATTGTCGGATATATCAAAAGTTGATCTTAAAATTTAAGTGTTAAGAGTAAAAAAAAAAAAAAATAATATAAATGTATCACTTTATGAGTGGGGAACCTTTCGGATCTCAAATATATTTAATAGGATTTTATTTAACTTTTCACTGTGATTACTCAAAAATGTTAAATAATTAAAATCAATGGTGTTCCCTCCGTGACTGCGTGGCTTGGCATTGTCTTGCTGAAATAAGCAGGGGCGTCCATGATAACGTTGCTTGGATGAAAACATATGTTGCTCCAAAACCTGTATGGACCTTTCAGCATTAATGGTGCCTTCACAGATGTGTAAGTTACCCATGCCTTGGGCACTAATACACCCCCATACCATCACACATGCTGGCTTTTCAACTTTGCGCCCAAAACAATCCGGATGGTTATTTTCCTCTTTGTTCCAGAGGACACAACGTCCACGATTTCTGAAAACATTTTGAAATGTGAACTTGTCAGACCATTGAACACTTTTCCACATTGCACCAGTCCATCTTAGATTAACTCGGGGCCCAGTGAAGCCGGTGGTGTTTTCGGGTGTTGTTGATAAATGGCATAGTAGAGTTTTAACTTGCACTTGCAGATGTAGCGACCGACTGTAGTTACTCACAGTGGGTTTCTGAAGTGTTGCTGAGCCCATGTGGTGATATCTTTTACACACTGATGTCGCTTTTTGGTGCAGTACCGCCTGAGGGATTGAAGGTCCGTAATAGCATCGCCTACGTGCAGTGATTTATCCAGATTCTCTGAAACCTTTGTTGATATTACAGACCTTATATGGTGAAATTCTTAAACTCCTTGCAATAGCTGGTTGAGAAATGTTGTTCTTAAACTGTTGGACAATTTGCTCACACATTTGTTCACAAAGTAGTGACCCTCACCACATCCTTTTTTGTGAATGACTAAGCATTTCACAGAAGCTGCTTTTATACCCAATTATGGCACCCAACTGTTCCCAATTAGCCTTTTCACCTGTGGTGTGTTCCAAATAAGTGTTTGATGAGCATCCCAGGTTTTTTTTTGCCACTGGTGCCAGCTTTTTTGAAACATGCATCCATCATATTCCATATTAGCTAATATTTGCAAATTATGTTTGAACATTTAGTATCTTATCTTTGCATTCTATTCAATTTGCAAATTGAATAGAATGGTTTGCAAATCATTGTATTCTGTTTTTATTTAACATTTTATTTAACATTTACACAATGTGCAAGCTTCACTGGTTCTGGGTTGTGTAAAAACTGTATAAGCAAAACTAGTTTATATTTAAATCTGCGTTCAAAGAACTCCGTCTTATTAGTGATTCCCAGAGCCCAAAAAAAGTCTGCGGGCTATAGAGCTTTTTTTCTATTCGGGCTCCAGTACTCTGGAATGCCCTCCTGGTAACAGAGATAGTGAAGTGAATTATATTTATATAGCGCTTTTCTCTAGTGACTCAAAGGGCTTTACATAGTGCAACCCAATATCTAAGTTACATTTAAAGCAGTGTGGGTGGCACTGGGAGCAGGTGGGTAAAGTGTCTTGCCCAAGGACACAACGGCAGTGACTAGGATGGCGGAAACGGGAATCGAACCTGCAACCCTCAAGTTGCTGGCACAGACGCTCTACCAACCGAGCTATGCTGATACTACCTCAGTAGAAGCATTTAGGTCTCATCTTAAAACTCATTGTATACTCTAACCTTTAAATAGATCCCTCTTTTTAGACCAGTTGATCTGCCGTTTCTTTTCTGCTCTGCCCACCTCTCCTTCATGGATTCGGTGACCACAAATGATCCACTAGCTGTCCAAAGTCAGGACCCAGGGGACATCTCTGCGCTACTGACCTCAAGATTATCTCCTGCTGGCCCCACTATGGACTGGACTCTCACAATATTATGTTAGATCCACTATGGACTGGACTCTCACAATATTATATTAGATCCACTATGGTCTGGACTCTCACACTATTATGTTAGTTCCACTATGGACTGGACTCACACTAATATGTTAGATCCACTATGGACTGGACTCCCTCACTATTACGTTAGATCCACTATGGACTGGACTCTCACACTATTATGTTAGATCCACTATGGACTAGACTCTCAAACTATTATGTTAGATTCACTATGGACTGGACTCTCACACTATTATGTTAGATCCACTATGGACTGGACTCTCATACTATTATGTTAGATCCACTATGGACTGAACTCTCACACTATTATGTTAGATCCACTATGGACTGGACTCTCACACTATTATGTTAGATCCACTATGGACTGGACTCTCACTATTATGTTAGATCCACTATGGACTGGACTCTCACTATTATGTTAGATCCACTATGGACTGGACTCTCACACTATTATGTTAGATCCACTATTGACTGGACTCTCACTATTATTTTAGATCCACTATGGACTGGACTCTCACTATTATGTTAGATCCACTATGGACTGGACTCTCACACTATTATGTTAGATCCACTATGGACTGGACTCTCACACTATTATGTTAGATCCACTATGGACTGGACTCTCACACTATTATGTTAGATCCACTATGGACTGGACTCTCACTATTATGTTAGATCCACTATGGACTGGACTCTCACTATTATGTTAGATCTACTATGGACTGGACTCTTACTATTATGTTAGATCCACTATGGACTGGACTCTCACAATTTTATGTTAGATCCACTATGGACTGGACTCTCACACTATTATGTTAGATCCACTATGGACTGGACTCTCACTATTATGTTAGATCCACTATGGACTGGACTCTCACACTATTATGTTAGATCCACTATGGACTGGACTCTCACACTATTATGTTAGATCCACTATGGACTGGACTCTCACTATTATGTTAGATCCACTATGGACTGGACTCTCACACTATTATGTTAGATCTACTATGGACTGGACTCTTACTATTATGTTAGATCCACTATGGACTGGACTCTCACAATTTTATGTTAGATCCACTATGGACTGGACTCTCACACTATTATGTTAGATCTCCTGTGGACTGGACTGTCACTATTATGTTAGATCCACTATGGACTGGACTCACACTATTATGTTAGATCCACTATGGACTGGACTCTCACAATATTATGTTAGATCCACTATGGACTGGACTCTCACAATATTATATTAGATCCACTATGGTCTGGACTCTCACACTATTATGTTAGTTCCACTATGGACTGGACTCACACTAATATGTTAGATCCACTATGGACTGGACTCCCTCACTATTACGTTAGATCCACTATGGACTGGACTCTCACACTATTATGTTAGATCCACTATGGATTAGACTCTCAAACTATTATGTTAGATTCACTATGGACTGGACTCTCACACTATTATGTTAGATCCACTATGGACTGGACTCTCACACTATTATGTTAGATCCACTATGGACTGGACTCTCATACTATTATGTTAGATCCACTATGGACTGAACTCTCACACTATTATGTTAGATCCACTATGGACTGGACTCTCACACTATTATGTTAGATCCACTATGGACTGGACTCTCACTATTATGTTAGATCCACTATGGACTGGACTCTCACACTATTATGTTAGATCTACTATGGACTGGACTCTTACTATTATGTTAGATCCACTATGGACTGGACTCTTACTATTAGGTTAGATCCACTCGACGTCCATTGCACTGATCGCCCAGAGAGTCCCCTCCAAGGTTTCTCATTGTTATCCCATTGAGTTGAGTTTTTCCTTGCCCTGATGTGGGCTCTGTACCGAGGATGTCGTTGTGGCTTGTGCAGCCCTTTGAGACACTTGTGATTTAGGGCTATATAAATAAACATTGATTGATTGGTCACTTTAAACAACATCCTTGTAATGTGTACCTCCACCATAAGTCACAAGTGTGTGTTTGTGTCTCCAGGCTTATTGAACCTGGAGCAGCTCCTCAGGCAGTTCCTCATCTCCAAGGAAACGCTGTCAGTGCGCATGCTGGACGACAGCCAGGACCCCACGCCGCTCCTGAAGGAGATACGGGACGACAAGACCGCCACCATCATCGTCGACGCCAACGCCACCATGTCCCATATCATTCTGGAACGGGTGAGTGCGGCCACACCGTATTTAATAATATCTTGCATGCAAACCCTGTTTCCATATGAGTTGGGAAATTGTGTTAGATGTAAATATAAACAGAATACAATGATTTGCAAATCCTTTTCAACCCATATTCAGTTGAATATGCTACAAAGACAACATATTTCATGTTCAAACTCATACACTTTTTTTTTTTTGTGCACATAATAATTAACTTAGAATTTCATGGCTGCAACACGTGCCAAAGTAGTTGGGAAAGGGCATGTTCACCACTGTGTTACATCACCTTTTCTTTTATCAACACTCAATAAACGTTTGGGAACTGAGGAAACTAATTGTTGAAGCTTTGAAAGTGGAATTATTTACCATTCTTTTTTTATGTAGAGCTTCAGTCGTTCACGATCCGGGGTCTCCGCTGTCCTATTTTACGCTTCATAATGCGCCACACATTTTCCATGGGAGACAGGTCTGGACTGCAGGCGGGCCAGGAAAGTACCTGCACTCTTTTACTACAAAGCCACGCTGTTGTAACACATTGCTTGGCATTGTTTTGCTGAAATAAGCAGGGGCGTCCATGATAACGTTGCTTGGATGACAACATATGTTGCTCCAAAACCTGTATGGACCATTCAGCATTAATGGTGCCTTCACAGATGTGTGAAGTGAAGTGAATTATTTTTATATAGCGCTTTTTCTCTAGTGACTCAAAGCGCTTTACATAGTGAAACCCAATATCTAAGTTACATTTAAACCAATGTGGGTGGCACTGGGAGCAGGTGGGTAAAGTGTCTTGCCCAGGACACAACAGCAGTGACTAGGATGGAACCTGGAACTCTCAAGTTGCTGGCACGGGTGCTCTACCAACCGAGCTATACCGCCCCAGTTACCCATGCCTTGGGCACTAATACACCCCCATACCATCACAGATGCTGGCTTTTGAACTTTGCGCCTATAACAATCCGGATGGTTATTTTCCTCTTTGTTCCGGAGGACACCACGTCCTCAGTTTCCAAATATAATTTGAATTGTGGACTTGTCAGACCACAGAACACTTTTCCACTTTGCATTAATCTATCCTAAGTTGGCAACGTTCCTGGGTGTTGTTGATAAATGTGTTTGGCTTTGCATAGGAGAGTTTTAACTTGCACTTACAGATGTAGCGACCAACTGTAGTTACTGACAGTGGTTTTATGAAGTGTTCCTGAGCCCATGTGGTGATATCCTTTACACACTGATGTCGGTTTTTGATGCAGTACCGTCTGAGGGATCAAAGGTCCGTGATATCATCGCTTACGTGCAGTGATTTCTCCAGATTCTCTGAACTTTTTGATGATTTTACGGACCGTAGATGGTAAAATCCCTAAATTCCTTGCAATAGCTCGTTGAGAAATGTTGTTCTAAAACTGTTCGACAATTTGCTTACAAATTGGTGACCCTCACCCCATCCTTGTTTTTGAATTATTTAGCATTTCACGGAAGCTGCTTTTATAGCCAATCATGGCACCCACCTGTTCCCAATTAGCCTGCACACCTGTGGGATGTTCCATATAAGTGTTTGATAAGTATTCTCAACTTTATCAGTATTTATTGCCACCTTTCCCAACTTCTTTGTCACGTGTTGCTGGCATCATGTTTTTATCAGTTTGAACATCAAATATGTTGTCTTTGTAGCATATTCAACTGAATATGGCTTGAAAAGGATTTGCAAATCATTGTATTCTGTTTATATTTACATCAAACACAATTTCCAACTCACATGGAAACAGGGTTTCTATTATTCCGCATAGATAGATCCCGAGGACTGGAAAAATGCCGACGGCAACAAAAAAAGTGTTCAAGGCTAAAAGTAATTCAATATGTAGAAAGTGATTTTTTTTTTAAAATATTTTCCACTTGAAGAAATAGTTGATCTATTGAGGTCTGGCTTGTGTTTCCCACGGGGACAAAAAGGAAACAAAGAGACTACAGACTACTTTTTTTTTTTGTTTGTTTAGTTTTTTTTCCTACTGCCCTGATCCATTTGCTGTCTTGAATGCCCCAAAACAAGATACATTGTCCTGTTTTTGGCTGAGGGCACAGCTTTCTACAAAGAACAGGATCATCAGTCTGTTCTCACAGAAGAAAGTCCTGAATAAAGGCTTTGGGATTCTGTCAGTGCTATAAAATAAAATACAAAGAAATGCTGTTGCTCACAAAAAAAACTACAAAAATGATGATACAATTGAGTTTGGACGCATGAGTCAGCATTACTAAGTGCTGTGTCGATGAGGCTGATGTGACGGACAAGACCGTTGGTACGCCGCCAAACAAACCGTGGGATCACATTTACTCCCGTGATGTGCGTATTTGGCCAAAAAACACACCGTGAATAAAAAACACAACTACAATTAAAGCTGCAAGCAGCGATGGAAGGGACCTACTTTTGCTGGTGTTTCCTGCCTTTACCCATTCAACATATCTTTACCTGCACATTACCTACCTTCCCTGCATCCTGGGGTCACACTGGTGCTTCTTTCTGTCACCCATACACGCTGGTACTTCCTGTCATCACCCAGACAACATATCTTTACCTGCACATTACCTACCTTCTCTGTATCCTGGGGTCACACTGGTGCTTCTTTCTTTCACCCATACACGCTGGTACTTCCTGCCATCACCCAGTCAACATATCTTTACCTGCACAGTACCTACCTTCTCTGCATTGTGTGGTCACGCTGGTGCTTCCAGCAGCATCAGCCATAGAGGGTCTTTGATGGCTCGTAAAATCAAAACCGGAGCAGTTATTAAAACTCTTTTCGCAACTTTTAATCAGAAGGGTTCAATCTCTCTCCTGTGCGAGTTTGAAGCCGACACAACAAACGCGCTCAGAGGAGATAATGTTTGAAAAAATGTGACGGGTTTTTACCCCAATTTTTTTTTGAAGGGGTAGTTGCCAACTTACTGTTGATTTTTTCTGAAAGATGTTATATTATGAAATGTAGGTCTAAGTCAGACCTACATAGAGGTTTTTGTTTCATGTCTCTACGACATTCCTACCGGCAGTTACACGCAGTTTTGTCTGTGTTTTCTTCGTGGGAGCAGTTTTGTCTGTTTTATTCCTAAGGGGCGCTAGAGCGCAATTTTAAGTTTTGGGGTTTGTTTTTTTATTAGATCGTGATTTTCGTCTGTTCTGATGTGTGTGTCCATTTTGTTGAGTTTTGAAGCATTTTATATGGGTCAAATTACAGCTCAAAGAGGCAAAAATTACATTTTTTATGAAACTTTTGTTTTGAAGGGGTGTTTGCCAACTTCCTGTTGATTAGAAAAACTCTTTGCGCAACTTTTAATCAGAAGGGTTGTATCTCTTTCATGTGATAGTTTGAAGCCGACACAACAAACGCGCTCAGAGGAGATAATGTTTGAAAAAGGTGACGGGTTTTTACAAAACTTTTGTTTTGAAGGGGTGATTTCCAACTTACTGTTGATTTTTGCTGAAAGATGTTATTTTATGAAATGTAGGTCTAAGTCAGACCTACATGGAGGTTTTTGTTTCATGTCTCTATGACATTCCTACCGGCAGTTACACGCAGTTTTTTCTGTGTTTTCTTCGTAGGAGCAGTTTTGTCTGTTTTATTCCTAAGGGGCGCTAGAGCGCAATTTTGAGTTTTGGGGTTTGTTTTTTTATTAGATCGTGATTTTCGTCCGTTCTGATGTGTGTGTCCAGTTTGGTGAGTTTTGAAGCATTTTAAGGGGGTCCAATTACAGCTCAAAGAGGCAAAAATGACATTTTTTATGAAACTTTTGTTTTGAAGGGGTGTTTGCCAACTTCCTGTTGATTAGAAAAACTCTTTGCGCAACTTTTAATCAGAAGGGTTGTATCTCTTTCATGTGATAGTTTGAAGCCGACACAACAAACGTGCTCAGAAGAGATAATGTTTGAAAAAGGTGACGGGTTTTTACAAAACTTTTGTTTTGAAGGGGTAATTTCCAACTTACTGTTGATTTTTGCTGAAAGATGTTATTTTATGAAATGTAGGTCTAAGTCAGACCTACATGGAGGTTTTTGTTTCATGTCTCTATGACATTCCTACCGGCAGTTACACGCAGTTTTTTCTGTGTTTTCTTCGTAGGAGCAGTTTTGTCTGTTTTATTCCTAAGGGGCGCTGCGCAATTTTGAGTTTTGTTTTTTTTTTTTATTAGATCGTGATTTTCGTCCGTTCTGATGTGTGTGTCCAGTTTGGTGAGTTTTGAAGCATTTTAAGGGGGTCAAATTACAGCTCAAAGAGGCAAAAATGACATTTTTTATGAAACTTTTGTTTTGAAGGGGTGTTTGCCAACTTCCTGTTGATTAGAAAAACTCTTTGCGCAACTTTTAATCAGAAGGGTTGTATCTCTTTCATGTGATAGTTTGAAGCCGACACAACAAACGCGCTCAGAGGAGATAATGTTTGAAAAAAGGTGACGGGTTTTTACAAAACTTTTGTTTTGAAGGGGTAATTGCCAACTTACTGTTGATTTTTGCTGAAAGATGTTATTTTATGAAATGTAGGCCTAAGTCAAACCTACATAGAATTTTTGTTTCATGTCTCTACAGCATTCCTACCGGCAGTTACACGCAGTTTTTTCTTCGTAGTAGCAGTTTTGTCTGTTTTATTCCCAAGGGGCGCTAGAGCGCAATTTTGAGTTTTGGGGTTTGTTTTTTTATTAGATCGTGGTTTTCGTCCGTTCTGATGTGTGTGTCCATTTTGTTGAGTTTTGAAGCATTTTAAGGGGGTCAAATTGCAGCTCAAAGAGGCAAAAATGACATATTTTTGGAAACTTTTGTTTAGAAGGGGTTTTTGCCAACTTTTGTTGATTTTTGCTGAAGAAAGTCAGTGTATGAAATCCAGGTCTAAGTCAGACCTACATATAGGTTTTGGTTTCATGTCTGTACGACATTCCTAACGGAAGTAACAAGCAGTTTTGTATGTGTTTTTCCTAGGGGGCGCTAGAGCGCAATTTTGAGTTTTGGGGTTTGTTTTTTTATTAGATCGTGATTTTTGTCCGTTTTGATGTGTGTGTCCATTTTGTTGAGTTTTGAAGCATTTTAAGGGGGTCAAATTGCTGCTCAAAGAGGCAAAAATGACTTATTTTTGGAAACTTTTGTTTAGAAGGGGTTTTTGCCAACTTTTTTTTGATTTTTGCTGAAGAAAGTCAGTGTATGAAATCCAGGTCTAAGTCAGACCTACATATACGTTTTGGTTTCATGTCTGTATGACATTCCTAACGGAAGTAACAAGCAGTTTTGTCTGTGTTTTTCCTAGGGGGCGCTAGAGCGCAATTTTGAGTTTTGGGGTTTGTTTTTTTATTAGATCGTGATTTTCGTCCGTTCTGATGTGTGTGTCCATTTTGTTGAGTTTTGAAGCATTTTAAGGGGGTCAAATTGCTGCTCAAAGAGGCAAAAATGACATATTTTTGGAAACTTTTGTTTAGAAGGGGTTTTTGCCAACTTTTTGTAGATTTTTGCTGAAGAAAGTCAGTGTATGAAATCCAGGTCTAAGTCAGACCTACATATAGGTTTTGGTTTCATGTCTGTACGACATTCTTAACGGAAGTAACAAGCAGTTTTGTATGTGTTTTTCCTAGGTGGCGCTAGAGCGCAATTTTGAGTTTTGGGGTTTGGTTTTTTGTTAGATGGCAATTTTTGCCAGTCCTGATGTGTGTGTAAAATTTGGTGAGTTTTGTAGCATGTTAAGAGGGTCAAATTACAGCTCAAAGAGGCGTCGGAATAATAATAATAATAAAACCTTAGAAATACAATAGGGTCCTCTGTCCCTAATGAAAGCGTAGAGCATTAAATAAGTCAATAGTACATTAAAGGTGTGGAGAATAGGGGCGCCATTTTCAAAATACTATTACGAAAAAAAACAATAACTTAAATAAAAGATCATCCATCCATCTTCTTTGGCTTATCCGAGGTTGGGTCGCGGGGGCAGCAGCCTAAGTAGGGGAAACCCAGACTTCCCTCTCCCCGGCCACTTGGTCCAGCTCCTCCTGGGGGATCCGGAGGCGTTCCCAGGCCAGTCGGGAGACATAGTCTTCCCAACGTGTCCTGGGTCACTAGGGGGAGGCATCCGGGTTGCATCCTCATCAGATGCCCGAACCATTTGGCTTTTCCCGATGTGGAGGAGCAGCGGCTTTATTTTGAGCTGGCAGAGCTTCTCAGGTGTAATTAGAATCGGAAGTACTTTATTAATCCCAGAGGGGGAATTTTTGCAACGAGAGACTACCATAAATTACAGAATATAAATTGCTACTTTTTTCCTGCGCTTTGAACCCTGCTGCTTATAAATCTCATTAATAAATAATGCAATATTTATAAAACAATGGTGACAAAAAACAAGCAAAAGCACTGAGCAAGTGTGTTATTTGTGCTTTTTTGTTGATTGATTTAAACTTGTATTAGTAGTTTTGCACAGTACAGTACATATTCTGCACGATTGACCACTAATTGGTTAGTTTTTCAACTTTTTTAAGTCGGGGTCCACGTTAATCAATTCATTGTACGAAGATATACTATCAGCACAATACAGTCATCACACATATTGAATTATTTACAACCGGGACGTGGAGGGGGTTGTGGTAGGAGGGTTAGGTTGGGTTGCTATCAGCATATTTCAGTCATCAACAATTACATCATCTGAGAAATGGACATTGAAACAGTGTAGGTCTGACTTGGTTGGATATCAACAACAAGTAGTGAACATAGGGAGATCAGAAAGCATAAGAACAAGTATATACATTTGATTATTTACATTTGTTTATTTACAATTGATTATTTACAATCCGGGGAGGTGGGATGTGGTTCGGGGAAGGGTGTTAGTCGAGGGTTGAAGTTGCCTGGAGGTGTTGTTTTAGTGCGGTTTTGAAGGAATATAGAGATGCACTTACTTTTACACCTGTTGGGAGTGCATTCCACATTGATGTGGCATAGAAAGAGAATGAGTTAAGACCCTTGTTAGATCGGAATCTGGGTTTAACGTGGTTTGTGGAGCTCCCTCTGGTATTGTGGTTATGGCGGTCATTTACGTTCTGGCACTAGTTTCACCTGTACTTCGGTATCAGGGAGGTGTAGTGGATTTTATAGACCAGGCTCAGTGCAAGTTGTTTGACTCTGTCCTTCACCCTGAGCCAGCCCACTTTGGAGAAGTGGGTAGGAGTGAGGTGTGAGGTCTAAAAGTAAGCTGACTAGCCTGTTCTGGGATGTTTGGAGTCTAGATTTGAGGGTTTTGGAGGTGCTGGGGTACCAGGAGGTGCAAGTGTAATGGAAAAAGGGTTGAATGAGAGTTCCCGCTGGAATCTTCAAGGTGCTTTTGTTGACCAGAGAAGAGATTCTGTAGAGGAATCTTGTTCATTGGTTACCTTTTTGATGACTTTGGATACAATTTTATCACAGGAGAGATTAGCCTCTAGCATGGAAGCTAGGTAGGTGACCTCATCCTTCCTGGTGATAACAATGTCACCCACTTTTATAGTCAAGTCACTGACCTTCTTAAGGTTGATTTAGGACAGATTCCGTTTTGCCTAAGTGCGTGGATAGTAATGGTGCCAATGTTTTATTTATTTAATTTGATGCATTGTTTGTACTAAAACCATTGTATAGGAAATACATTGTTTTTTTGTTTTTTTTTCTGTGCAAAAAAATTGTATTCAACATAATCAAATCATACACTATACTTCCAAAAGTATTTGGCCACCAGATGATCACAATCAGGTGTCCTAAAAACTTGGTGTATAAAATCAAGCACTTGGCATGGAGACTGTTTTCTACAAACATTTGTGAAAGAATGGGCCGCTTTCAGTGATTTCCAGCGTGGAACTGTCATTGGATGCCACCCGTGCAACAAATCCAGTCGTGAAATTTCCTCGCACCTAAATATTCCAAAGTCGACTTAATTATAAGAAAATGGAAGAGTTAGGGAACAACAGCAACTCAGCCACATAAACTGGCAAAGAGGGGTCAGCAGGTCCTGAAGCTCATAGTGCAAAGACTTTCTGCACAGTCAGTTGCTACAGAGCTCCAAACTTCATGTGATTTTCTAATTAGCCCACGTACAGTACGCAGAGAGCTTCATGGATTGGGTTTCCATGGCCGAGCAGCTGCATCTAAGCCATACATCAACAAGTCCAATGCAAAGCGTGGGATGCAGTGGTGTAAAGGACATCGCCACTGGACTCTAGAGCCTTCTCTGGAAGATGAATCACGCGTTTCCATCTGGCAATGTGATGGACCAGTCTGGGTTTGGGGGTTGCCAGGAGAACACTATATTTAGGACTGCATTGTGCCAAGTGTGACATTTGGTGGAGGAGGAATTATGGTGCAGGGTTGTTTTCCAGGAGTTGGGCTTGGTGCTTTAGTTCCAGTGAAAGGAACTTCGAATGCTCTAGGATACCAAAACATTTTGGACAATTCCGTGCTCCCAACCTTGTGGGAACAGTTTGAAGCGGGCCCCTTACTCTTCCAACATGACTGTGCATGAAAAGAGTCTGGTGTGGATGAACTTGACTGGCCTGCACAGAGTCCTGACCCGAACCCGATAGAACACCTTTTGGATGAATTAGAATGGAGACTGTGACCTCACCAATGCGCTTTTTGTAAGAATTGTGGACAATTCCTATAAATAAACTTCACAACCTTGTGGACAGTCCTCCTAGAAGAGTTGTAGCTGTAATAACTGCAAAAGGTGGACCCACATCATATTAAATAGAATGGGATGGCACTTCAAGTTCATATGTGAGTCAAGGCAGGTGGCCAAATACTTTTGACAATATAGTGTACACCTGCATACCTTCCTGATACTTAACCAGACAAGGTTTAGTCCCAGTTCAACTGCTCCCAGCACTAACACCAGGAAAAAGGTGCCCATTTATTCTTATCAGTGACGGAGCAGGAATAAGCTAGGAATCTGTGTGTGGTAAAATGTAATATAAAGTGCCCTGTCATTCATTAATTGATATTTTAAATGCGCTTATTCATGCAAAACTGAGCCTCCCAGAAATGCCGTTGCTCAGGGAGATGATAGATCTCAGGCTCGGGGGATGTCTTGCAACTAAGGTTGTTGGACTTGGGCGTGGATTTTTTCCCCGAAGTGCAAAGTGATTGGAGCGGCAGGTACGACCATATAATCTCATTAAAACACTAGTAACACAATAAGCAGATACGGGATTTTCCAGAATTATCCTAGTAAATGTGTCTAATAACATCTGAATCGCTCCCACTGTATAGTCTTTTTTTTTTTCTCTAGTCCTTCACTCTCACTTTCCTCATCCACGAATCTTTCATCCTCGCTCAAATTAATGGGGAAATCATTGCTTTCTTGGTCCGAATCGCTCTCGCTGCTGGTGGCCATGATTGTAAACAATGTTCAGATGTGAGGAGCTCCACAACCCGTGACGTCACGCGCACATCGTCTGCTACTTCCGGTACAGGCAAGGCTTTTTTATTAGCCACCTAAAGTTGGGAACTTTATCCTCGATGTTCTCTACTAAATCCTTTCAGCAAAAATATGGCAATATGGCGAAAATATGACACATAGAATGGACCTGCTATCCCCGTTTGAATAAGAACATCTCATTTCTGTAGGCCTTTAACCAAGGGGTCATCAACCCAAAAAGTTGAACAAATACAAGAAACAAATCTGTCTGGAGCCGCAAAAAATGTAATTCCTTATAAACAGTCGTGGTCAAAACTTGACATATACTTGTCATGGCTGTCTTGAGTTTCCAATCATTTCTACAACTCTTATTTTTTTGTAGCCAAACAGCTCAATTTTTGTTTCATCTGACATCACGTGGACAAAGATAAGCCCTTTCGGAGGAAAGTTCTGTGGTCACATTGGTTTTCATGAATTTTTTTCTCCTCCGATATGTTTGGAGGATAAAAACTGAGGCCTTTAATCCCAGGAACTCTCTGCCCCCTCGCCGCCATCTTGGGCCAGGCTACAGCGTGCCCTGCCCCCAACTTGTTTTAATGCACCCATGATGACAAATGCATTGACGTGTATTCATTATTTGTCCCCATCCTCTTCCCGATGCCGCGTGTAAAAACAACAACAAAAAGTTATGATATTCAAAGCCGTCATTGTGTTGGCGAAGAACATTTTTACGACGCCATTAGCGAGCACTAAGCTTTGCCTCCAACAGAACAATAAGGTGTTCACGTCCTGCTCTGCTAGCACATGCTGATAATTAACCTTTCAGAAGACTATTAACACTTTGGACACATTTAAAATGCAGACGCTGCAGTTGATTGGAGACTTAATAGTCTCTAAGAGCCTTGATGGCATCAATGAAGGTGATGGTTGGAGCAAAGATGTTTGGCAGCGGCATATGGCCTCCATGTTTTTAATATGCACCTCGTTATTGCTGCAAGACCATGAAAGAATCGACGGGGGGACTGAAAATGACGTCAAGTTGACGCATTACGGACTTGGCAGAGTTGAGTTTTTTTTTCGTGTTTTCTCATTGTTTTTTTTCTCCCCGAGTCCCCTCAATCAAACATACAGGCTGCCATCAGCGGCCATTGCGTCACCATAGCAACCCTGACATCCCCGGGCCAGAGAGCAGTGGGATGTCTGGCTCCTCGCCGCCTTCTCGTTGTCCTCAACGCTGTTGTGAGACCTGGCTGTTGAGCCCAAGGTTTTGACTTCCAGGAAACGGTGAATTCAGACCCAATTATTTGTATTGGATTTTTTATTTTTTTTTATTTTTTTTTTACAGGGAACAAATGCACATAAAAAGAGGAAAAATTTCAAGTAATAAAAATAAGATATTAAAAAAAAAATCAATAAATCAAATACAAGTGTCTCAAAGGGCTGCACAAGCCAGAACGACATACTCAGTTCAAATCCCACATCAGGCCAAGGAAAAACTTACAACCCAGTGGGTTGTTTATGTGAATGACTATGAGAAACCTTGGATAGTCCAGTCCATAGTGGATTTAACATAATAGTGTGAGAGTCCAGTCCATAGTGGATCTAACATAATAGTGAGAGTCCAGTCCATAGTGGATCTAACATAATAGTGAGAGTCCAGTCCATAGTGGATCTAACATAATAGTGAGAGTCCAGTCCATTGTGGATCTAACATAATAGTGTGAGAGTCCAGTCCATAGTGGATCTAACATAATAGTGAGAGTCCAGTCCATAGTGGATCTAACATAATAGTGAGAGTCCAGTCCATAGTGGATCTAACATAATAGTGAGAGTCCAGTCCATTGTGGATCTAACATAATAGTGTGAGAGTCCAGTCCATAGTGGATCTAACATAATAGTGAGAGTCCAGTCCATAGTGGATCTAACATAATAGTGAGAGTCCAGTCCATAGTGGATCTAACATTATATTGTGAGAGTCCAGTCCATAGTGGATCT